>NC_092213.1:25238887-25292701 GCF_043381705.1 Parasteatoda tepidariorum
TATATATATATATATATATAGCGTTTTTGTTACCTTAAATTAGTAATATAAATTTTTGTTATTATTGAAACTACCTTTCAGAAAGGATATTCGACTAGAGAGTCTTGCGCAGAAAGCCCAAAAGATTTCTGCCATCCGTGGTCAGATATTTTGCCTCTTTCCATGTTTTTTTCCCTATTGTTCTCAGTTTGCGTAAATCGTCTTTCAACAAATATTCTTAAGTCTTCCTCATTTTCTATCGCCCTGAGGGTTCCAATCAAAAACTTGTTTTACTTTCAATTTTTTAGGCTTACGTAGAACATAACCAATCCATTTCCGTTCCCGTTTCTCTAATTTCCAAATCAAACGTTTTCTGTTTTGCTTTTCTAAGGATTACTGCATTGCAAATTTTTATATAACCTCTTGATACGCAAGATTCTTCTTAAATAGTTGTTAATAAATGATTGAAATTTTTTCATGTTATTTTTATTGCTTATCCATGTCTAAAATCTATATTGTTATACACATTTAACATTAGTATTAAAAATTCTAATTTTTGCTTATTTTTTAATGTTTTTGTTTCTCCAGAATTTTTTGAGAATAGCGTAACTTCTTCGGACTTTGTTTAATCTATTTAGTATACCTTCATCAGTTCTTTCTCCGTTGTTGAAAAAACGTAAAATTTATTTACTGAGTTTTATTACTTAAATAAGTTAACACTGTTTCAGCTAGCAAACAGCATTTTTACGAAAAATGATAGCGTATATCATATGAAATCTTGCTCCACTACTTTTTGTCCGTATAAATTCTCTCTCAAGATACCTCACTATACTTTGCTCACATAAGACTTGTAGCACAATATTTAATCCTTGTTTTGTTCTGCTATATACCAATGTTCCATGGTACTTTGAATATCAGATCATGTCTCATGATTATTTGACGTCATATTCCACCCGTATGATCCTTATATCATTCAAAAATTATATTACAAAATGTTTTGACATTAATCTCTCTCTATATTTCAGTGAAAATTTTAAAGAACGAAAAAAAAGATACATAAAAGAACTTCTTAAGCCTGACAAACTAAGCTAAACTCAGAGGCGCGACAGCCCATAGAGGGCAAAGGCCTACTGTGCCCATCTCAGTTTTCTTGACCTTGGGCTCTGGGGTTAATTTTACCAAAATCGTAACCAAAATGCTTCGGCATAAAAATTACCGAGTATTTCGGTATTCCAGGAAATTTTACCATATTCTGGTAGTTTTGACTATACCTTTTTTCTCTGAATATAATTAAGGTAATTTTGTGTTTGTTGCGGATATTTTTATTAATGTTACAAATTCTTATAATTTAATAACTTGTGTGTTTTTATTTCACAGTTTATACTAATTTCATTTAGTTTTCCAGCTAATTAGGTTTGCTAATTATGTCGTTTAACGTTTATCACGTTTATGTTTATGTATTTTGTAATTCCCTAAACTATTCTTTTTATCTAACTGAACTAAACTCAGTGGCGCGACAGCCTATGGAGGGCGTTCTTGACGATGGGCTCTGGGGTGCAGAAGCAGATATTCCGATCAGGTGGTCAGCCGAACGCGGAATCCCCAGTGTTTAGTTCCCAAGCATGTTTGGTACTCATTTATCGACCCACTAAAGGGATGAAAGGCTGAGTCAAACTTGCCCGGCCCGAGGATCGAACCAGGGACCTGTGACACGGGAGCGCGAAGCGCTACCGCTCAGCCACCGGGCGTCAAAACCTGACAAACATTAAGGTTAAGTGTTTCGGTTCTTTTTAGGATTTAGAGTATCACTTGTAACAAATTCATGTAACTAGACATTTTTTCCCCAGAGTTCCTGATTTTAGTTCAAAAATACTTCGACAGGTGGCTCTTTAATCCCCTTCCACCTTTTTTCCCCATTACGATTTGATGCTTAAAAATATTGTTCTTCAATAACAACATGTCCCGCAGTGGACTGATCGTTAAGACACGGTTCCCAGCAGATCACCGAAGTCAAGCATCACTGGCTACGGTCAGTGAGCGGGTGGGTGACCACTTGGATCAGTCTGCGTAGGGACCGAGGGTGTGCGGTATTGGTCCTCGTTAAACTGTGCTACCGTAAAGTGCTCGACTTCGCGCGCAGGTCGTCGGGCTNCCCAGTGTTAGTTCCCAAGCATGCTTGGTACTCATTTATCGACCCACTGAAGGGATGACAGGCTGAGTCAACCTTGCCCGGCCCGAAGATCGAACCAGGGACCTGTGGCACGGGAGCGCGAAGCGCTACCGCTCAGCCACCGGGCGTCAAAACCTGACAAACATTAAGGTTAAATGTTTCGGTCCTTTTTAGGATTTAGAGTATCACCTTGTAACAAATTCACGTAACTAGACATTTTTTCCCCAGAGTTCCTGATTTTAGTTCAAAAATGCTTCGACAGGTGGCTCTTTAATCCCCTTTCACCTTTTTCTCCATTACGTTTTGATGCTTAAAAATATTGTTCTTCAATAACAACATGTAATTATGGCTTTCGAAAAAAACATTATGAAAATACCTAGCATAAAAGGATTTTATTTCTTTCAAAAATTTCGTAAAATTATTATGCGATTTTAGTTGTTTTTTTTATTGATTTACATGTCTAGTTACTGCAGCACCATCTCATGCAAAAATTTTACACTCAGAGCACGATATCTGGTAGGGACAATTTATGCCTATCTCATAAATTTGCTTCAAGAAAAACTTTTTTTAATCTAAACCGGTATTTTTTGTTGTTATATTTTTTAAAAACGATTTGCGTAATTTTATACATTTAACTTCAAAAAATAGCGAAATCAGTTGTTTTTTTATAATAATAAATAAAGTTTCAAATTAGATACAATAGAACAAAAAAGATGACGCCCGGTGACTGAGTGGTAGCGCTTCACACTCCTGTGCCACAGGTCCTAGGTTCAATCCTGGGGCCGGGCAAGGTTGACTCAGCCTTTCATCCCTTCAGTGGGTCGATAAATGAATACCAAGCATGCTTGGGAACTAAACACTGGGGATTCCGCGTTCGGCTGACCACCTGACCGGAATATCTGCTTCTGCACCCCAGAGCCCATCGTCAAGAGCGCCCTCCAGTTAGATAAAAAGGATAGTTTAGGGAATTACAAAATACATAAACATAAACGTGATAAACGTTAAACGACATAATTAGCAAACCTAATTAGCTGGAAAGCTAAATGAAATTAGTATAAACTGTGAAATTTAAAACACACAAGTTATCAAATTATAAGAATTTATAACATTAATAAAAATATCCGCAACAAGTAGCAAAAATTATATATTAAATATTAAAAATAGCAAACACAAAATTACCTTAATTATATTCAGAGAAAGAAGGTATAGTCAAAACTACCAGAATAGAGAACACCAAAATACTCGGTAATTTTTATACCGAAGCATTTTGGTTACGATTTTGGTAAAATTAACAATAAAATATGTTTTTATAATATGTGATAAAATTTGGTAAATGAGATAAAATTTAGTAACTTTATCATGATACCTTTGATATAGCATGACATAAAAACCATTTATTCTTTTAAATTTACTTGAAAGTTTTGAATTTTTTACTAAATTTATGGAAGTAAGGACAATAATTTTGGAAATCAGAATTCCTGGCAGACCCCCAGAATAATCACTAAATGAATGGTTCAAATACCGTATGCTTTGGTTCATTAACCAGAATTTTGCAGGAATGACGAATATCCGGGTGGGCATTCGAAGAGAAAAATAACCAGAAGTACGGTTTTTTCTACCAGAAATTTCTTTACCACACAGTACGGTAATTTTATCAAATATTTTTTCTCTGAGTATGTAAGCTTTTCAAATGACAATGACATGTTTCAAAAGTCACCAGGTAAAATAACTTTTGAAACTACTTTTGAATGCGCAGACTAATATTAAAAAAAGTAAAAATCTTGTTGATTACTATCATAACTTAAGTGAAACAAAATTTAACAGGGATCGAGAAAAATACATGGACTTAAACTGATAGCAAGAGCAAACATTCCAATAATAAAAAGAGGAAAGTAGAGTTTATTTATAAAAATTACACAAAATATAAGCATTAATGAGAAAAGAAGAAAAAACAGGCTACCAATATAAAATATCATGATCATGTGCTAGTTTTACAAATAAAAATACCAAGTTTTAAAAGAAACCGGGGAGAATGAAAATTACAGTTGAATAAGCAGATGAATATTAACAAAAATTAAAGATCTTCATGAGTAGAATTTTTAATTGACAAGGTTTTTCGAAGTTCTCTCGCCAAGGAAAATAAAACGGCGGCAGTTTAAGTGCCTAACACTTGAAGCAAAGTGATTATTTCTAACTATATATATATATATATATATCGTCTTGCCGTGAAAAATTATCTGGGCTTTAGATCGGACAAATAGCATAAATATTTTAAAAATTATTGAACTTTTTTTTAAAAAATCGCCACTTTGGCAACATTTTTCCACTCATATTAAAACTATCAAATTCCCTACCTTATTCTCATATTTTGCAATTTTTTATAAGCTCAGATAATGCAGCATTGGAATAAGTTTTTAAATATTAAAAAATTAGACTACTAACGCTTTTCATCTTCACAAAACTGTGGCTTTACTCCATCTTGACTTTCTGCACCATTTTCAAACTACGCATAAACAACACTGGCTTTAGATAGGCTAAGCTGGTTCTAACAATCATGAGTAACGGTAGCAAACTAACACGAGTTATGATAATAGCATATTATTCACACAAAAAAACGTCATTTCATCAAAAACATCATTATTCACCTTCCAAAAACGGCCTTAAGTGTAAGAAAAATTTTATTTTTGTCGTAGAAAGCACATAGACTTAAATAATTATCATATGACTTAGACTTTCGACTTCGGAACTTTCAATTCTAAATTACAGAAAGTTGATAATGGAATTCGAATATAAAAATACACAAATTATAAGAAGTAGTGACATTAAGAACGGTGATTTTTAATTCACGAAAATTGAAAATCCCCCTGATTACCATTTTAAAGTAAGTGAAGTGAAAGTTACACTTTTATCATTAGAAATTGCATGGATTCAATTGTTATCATGGTCAAACTTTCAGTGATAAAAAGGCGATTGTAGAATTCAAGTATAAAAAGAACACAAATCATGAAAATTAGTTACAGTAATAAAAATAATACACCATGAGCATAAAACTATCCTTTTCATTTTATTAGCTTTTCCAGTGGCAATTGCATGTTGTTTTGTAATAAGCCAGAAAGAATAAAAATTACTTTTGGGTACGCAGATTAATATTAACAAAAATCATAAACCACCCAAAGTACCATTATAACATAAATGAAAGAAAAATTTCATTCTTATAATAAAAATCACATAGATTTAAATTGTTATCATGTTCAAACATTCAATGAGGAAAAGTCGATTGCAGAATTTAAGCATAAGAAACAAATTATGAAAATTAGTCATACTAATTTTAAAAAAATAAACCATGAGCATAAAATTATTGTATTAGTTTTTTAAGTGGCAATAAAACGTTTTAAAAGAAACCAGAGAGAATAAATATTACTTTTGAGTACGTAGATCATTATTAACAAAAATTAAAAATCACACTGATTACCATTTAAACATAAGTGAAAGAAAAATTTCATTCTTATCACAAAAATTACTTAGATTTAAATTGTTATAGGGATTAAACATTACAGTGATCAAAAAGCGATATTGAAATTCGAGTAAGCAACTTTACAATGAGAAACTAAAACTTTATCAGTCGTTTACAGTCGCTTAAAATCAATCACAAATAACTTCAAAACATAGAACTAGAAAAACTATGACAGTTTGTATATTTATAGATATTCCAACAGACTATCGGCAAAACTAACACTTATTATATCAGCTTTTATAACTTTTTGTTGGATATTTCAATATCGATAACCTTCATAAAATATCAAGGATAAATTTTTCATTTAATATTGTAAGGAAAAATTCCTCCTAGTATAAAAAAGGCTTCCTTATTAAATATAGCAAACGATGATTACATACAGCGAAATAAACTTTTAAAAAGATACTAACAAATTAACATTTTCTCGACAAAAATTTATATTTGCTTGCATCATTGCTGTAGTATATGTTTATATATTATCATTTTTTATAAAATTGATAACATATAAACATACAAGTAAATAAAAATATATAATGAGTTTCTACTCTAAAGCTAGAGCATTGTTTCTCAACCGTCGATTCGAATCCGATCTGTAATCTTACTACCAAAGGAGAACTTATTGAACTTTAGTTCAAGGAATAAAATCACAGATACCATATCGAGTTAAATAAATAAAAAGTAACAAATTAAATTTTTAAAGCAATATTAAGAATTAACTTTTCGTTTTATTGCTAAATAAATTCTTCAATGAAAAATACTTATGTACGGATAATCATTTATTAACACTTTTGTTTAAAAAAAGTCACTAATTAATTCATTGCCTAAGAATTGTAAAAAATGACTTTTTTAACTGAACAAAATTTGTTTATTTTTAGAATGGTTAAGGACAAGAAACTGGTTTTCTGAATTTCGGTTAATTTTGTCAAAACTTTCTAACGTGCCTCAAGAGTAAATGGAAAAAAATGAAATTTCATGAAAACATGATCAACATTTACGTGTAGTTGTTGGAAAATAACTTAATTCAAATTTTACTAAACCAAGAATCCTACATGAAAACTACCAGTGGACAAAACTTGCCCAGAAAGCGGCGCAAGTTGATATCTCCGGACATTATAGGGCGACGCAGCCCTAAATTTAAATTTTGAAAACAATTAAGTTAAAGTTGATTTCACAATAAAGCTTTAAAGTAAATTTAGAGATTTTCTAGTGAGAAAAATTAACATAAGCAATTGCTAAAGTTTTCTATAAATACCTTTAAGTTCTTCCCCAAAATTGCCATGCTGCTGACAGAGACATTGCAATTCGACAAAAAAAATTTTACTTAGTTTCCCAATAATAAAAAAAAATATGTATAAACTAATTTTAAACCTTTCAATTGAACGATAACTTGATAATATTACAGCACTTAATACCTTATATTTTACAGTGTGAAAGAGTTTAAAACAAAGTAATCTAGTGTTGTATTTCAAGATCTAAACAGTGCTATTAATTAGTGTAACAAAAAAATAGATTAAATACTTTAAACTTATTTAACTAACTTTAAATTAATTCTTCAATGCATTTCTTTAAAAGCATTTTCTTAAGTTTTCATGAAATGTTTTTATAACAAATTATAATTTTCTTGAGCATGAAATAGTGGTTGTAGTTTTGCAGCTGTTGTTTATTTACGTCGCACTAAATCTGCACAATGGGCTATTAACGACATTTTGGAAAACATGCCATCACAATTTTGATCCTCTGCAGACGGGATAGCACCACCGCTTTGATAGCCAAACGACCTGCGCGCGAAGTCAAGCTCTTAGAACAGTTTAACGGGAGAACGCTAAAACAGTTAAACTTTACAGATATATATATANATTTTTTTAATTCTAAGAAACATCCTGATAGTAACTGAATGAAAATTCTTTATTCATTCATGTACAAAAACTGATCAAAAATTTATTTTGCAAATTAAACAAAATTTCAGTGATGAATTGCAGTTTCTCTTAGATGTAAATATATGCGAATAAGTGCAAATTTGAAAAATTATCGTTTGGAAGTAAGTCGTGCATGAAAGATGTTACCTTTAACGCAGAAAAGATGCCGATGTTTTATATTTATTTCAGAACCATAAATTATTAAAGTGCTAAATATAATATTCATTTTAGCCTAGATTAATGCAAAAATATGAAAAATAAATTTAACAAAAATTCTGCGTCAAGAGCTTGATATAATCTGATCTCCTAAATTTCAATAGAAAAAAGTACTATAGCCAGAATTTTTTTTAAGCAAAATTATTCTTAATATTTTTTTATAAGTAGCAAAGTCGAAATCAAAATTAGGTTAAGATAACACCATCACAATCAGCTTTTGATAAGTGTCCAATAGTTAAGAAAAAAATTAGGATTAAACGGAAAAGTTATGATTCAATTTAAGACTAATAATTATTTCTGCTAAAACTTCAGAGAGCAATACTTTTCACAAAGCAAATTTATTTGTTTGACTAAATGATTTTCAAGTTAATGCTATGCAGCTAAACATGAAGCCACATTCTAAAGGGCACATACACAGATTTAGTATCTGATTGTCAGCAAAGTACCTAGCACAATTTTAAATTAGTAAATTTTTAGAAATCCACTTTTTTTTAACTATCTTATTCTTAGTACCTTCTACTTTAATATAATTTGATTAGTCCTTTTCATTGATTACCTAAATATTATTAATAAATTGAAAATATTTTGACTTTTACCGGTATCACCGGTATAAGGACATTATAACTGTTAGAAAATAAGGATTTAATGAGAAAATTGTATAAACTTTAATTTCTATCAATCTACTTTAAAGCCTAATAATTATTTAGGCTGAATAATTCAAGTTAGTACTGTACTGCTGAACAATTATGCAAGTACAAAAAGCAAGTCTTTATAAATTTTCAAGAAAAATTCCTCGGTGTTAAGAAAGATTCCATGCGCAGTCTTCTCACCCCTAAGCCCTTACCACGCCCCCTAACAATCCCTAAGCCCCCTAATTTTTTTTCTCATATTTATGAAGTACAGGTGTACCTACCTTATCATCCGTAGGTACAGGGCAGACACGGCATAAATTAAGGAAGGAGTTAATCATAGGAAGGGACTTCCCTTCTGGCGGCTGTTGGCTCTGCATCAATGACAATTCGCTGGAAGACACGCCAACTTGATCTCTGTCCCGCAATACTTTACTCCCACTGACTGAGAGATGTCGCCGGCCGCAAAATTCACTCCATTCAAAGGTTGCCAGGATGCTAGTAGCTTGGCGATAGAAATGTTGTAAAAAGAGAGATTTCTCGCCAAATATACAACTGAAGATTTCAGATATTTATAGTTATTTGAATTAAATGGAATATTATAGTAACTCCGTGATATATTTAAACATTTTAAAGCAGAATACTAGAGGAGTAAATGACGGAATTTATAGTTTCAATTTTAATATAATAAATTAATGTCAAATAGTTACTGTTTAAATGTTTGTAATAATGGAAGTAATATTTGTAGTAATGTAATGTTTGTTATAATTTATTGTTTTAATATTTCTATCATAAAATAATGTAGGTTTGATATTTATCGCTTAAATATTTATAAAATAATATCGCGTAGGTTTAATATCTATAATTTATTTATGAAATAAAATAATGTAGGTTAAATAATTATAGTTTATTAATAAAAAATATTTATAAGTTTAACTTGATTTAAATGGAATGTTATATAACTAAATAATGTGTTTAAGTTTTTAATGATAAATACCAGAGCAGGAAATTATAGAGTTCAAATTTCAGTAACGATATGGTTGATGTCAAATATTTATAGTTTAAAAGTTTATAATAATGTAAGTTAAATATTCCTAGTTTAAATATTTCTAATCTAAAATAATGTAGGTTTAATATTTATCGCTTAAATTTTTATAATACTAAATAATGTTGTTTAAAAGTTTACATTTTAGGAATTCATAATCTGAAATAATGTAGGTTATATATTTGTAGTTCAAATATTTATAATATAAAAAGTTGTATATTAATTACTATTAAAAAATAAATATTTATATGCTTAATTCGAGTCAAATGAAGTGTTAAAATAACTCTAATATATTTAAATATTTAATGATGCATAGAGAGGAAAATGATAGAATTCATTTTGTAAGTATTTATATGTTTTATTTAACTATTTTAATTAATTATTAATGAAACAGGGTGGAACATACACGATAAATCGAACATACACGATATCTTATTCATTTCCCTAAATATACTCAACAAGAGTTTTCTTTTCTTTTATATTTATAAAAATATTGTAGTTTTTAAATAACCAGTGAAAAATAATAATAGATATTAATAATTAGATATTCCAAAAACTATTACAAAATATTTTTATTGCGTATTTAATTTATGAGGTAGTAAAGGAAACTTCTTAACATTCGTATCTTATAGAGATTAAAAACATTTTCAAATTAAAATAATAGTTCTGTGTACGATGCAGCGGTCATTCATAAAAGGAAATACTTTTTCCATAAAAAACTATGGTTTAATTGTTTTAAAGAAGATTTGTTTATTTTAAATAAAGTAAAATTAAATTAATTAAAAATTAAAAACCAGAATTTCCGGTGAACCATTATTATATGAGCGGAAAAAGTATCAAATGAATTATTTAAATACAGTATATATTCTTTTTATTAACCAGAATCAGGTTTGTTTGTTTTTACCAGAAATGCTATTACCATACAGTACGAAAATTTATTTCGTTAATTTTCACAAAAACTTGCCCTCTGATGTCATTGCTCAGTCTACAATAATTTAAAAGCGATAAAAAGCGCTTTAAAACTAATGGCATAAGGACTTAATTTAGATTGCACCGTCCTCAACCTCTTGTCTCAGAGCTGGAGTTCGTTTTTCGTTGTTTTCACTTTTGAATGCGCGTAAAGAAGAATTCTGTGAAAACTGTTTCTCAACAAATCTAGTAGCTGTACAGTAAAGCAATATCTCACGTCAAATATCTGTGCAGACTCCTCCAGTTCAAAGCTTGCATACGTTTTCCTCGTTCTTCACTTTTGAATACGCCTGAAGAAGAATTCTGTAAAAACTGTTTCTCAACAAATCTAGTAGTTGTGCAGGAAGGCAATATCTCATGTCAAATATCTGTGCAGACTCCTCCAGTTCAAAGCTTGCATACGTTTTCCTCGTTTTTCGAATACGCCTAAAGAAGATTTCTGTAAAAACTGTTTCTCAACAAAACTAGTAGCTGTGCAGGAAAGCAATATCTCATGTCAAATATCTGTGCAGACTCCTCCAGTTCAAAGCTTGCATAAGTTTTCCTCGTTTTTCACTTTTGAATACGCTTCAAGATGAATTCTGTAAAAACCGTTTCTCAAAAAATCTAGTAGCTGTGCAGGAAAGCAATATCTCATGTCAAATATCTGTGCAGACTCCTCCAGTTCAAAGCTTGCATAAGTTTTCCTCGTTTTTCACTTTTGAATACGCTTCAAGATGAATTCTGTAAAAACCGTTTCTCAACAAATCTAGTAGCTGAGCAGGAAAGCAATATCTCATGTCAAATATCTGTGCAGACTCCTCCAGTTCAAAGCTTGCATACGTTTTCCTCGTTTTTCACTTTTGAATACGCTTCAAGATGAATTCTGTAAAAACCGTTTCTCAACAAATCTAGTAGCTGTGCAGGAAAGCAATATCTCAGGTCAAATATCTGTGCAGACTCCTCCAGTTCAAAGCTTGCATACGTTTTCCTCGTTTTTCACTTTTGAATACGCTTCAAGATGAATTCTGTAAAAACCGTTTCTCAACAAATCTAGTAGCTGTGCAGGAAAGCAATATCTCATGTCAAATATCTGTGCAGACTCTTAAAGTGAAAGTTAAGCTTAAACAATACTAATAATTGATTTTTCATACTGTTTCTTCCTTCCTTTTTTTTTTTTTTTTTTTTTTNTTTTTTTTTTTTTTTTTTTTTTTTTTTTTTTTTTTTTTTTTTTAGTCTATCTGTTTATGTATAAAAACATATTTCACTCATATAACTAAAAGTATTAAACTAAAATAAAGGCATGAAGTATTTCAACTGTGGTCAAAGCAATAACGTAATAAAAAATTAACTTAAATAAAACTAGACTCGTTTTTTTTTTCAATCTAACTAACCTTATCTTCGTAAAATTTACTATTTATCATTTAAGTAGTTTCAAATTAAATTTAATTCTCAATCCAGATGGATACATTTTTGGTTTACACAGCTGTTATTAAATGTAAACTGCACAATTTTCATAATTTGGAAAACTTAATTTTACTGGTTAACAAATGTATATAAATTTATAGAGCAACAATATATTGTAAAATATTCCAGATTGGAATAAGGTAAAATAAACTGGCACCCTGAACCTCAAAATTCCTTTTTACTGTAAATTTTATAACGGAAGTTTGACAGTAATATTTATTTAATAGCAATGATTCAGCAATTTTACTATAAATATTACTGTAAAAATTCCAATACATCAAGTTTTTTGTTTCGTAAAATTTTACTGTTAACATGGATTTTGCAACAAAAAAAAGTAATGACACTCAGGGTGCCGGTACCTTTGTACCATAATTCTATCCGGAATTTCTCACAGCGTAGTTTCAAAGCAATTGTTGACTTGATACGCATGAGTTGTACGTCAGTAAGTATTTTAAAAAGCGAAATGATATTCTAATAAAAATGGTATTCTAAGAGAAATGTATTTACGAGAAATTTTTATCCCTAGTTATATTCGAGAAAATAAAAAATAGTAAGAAAACAATCAAATTCCAATAATAGATTAATAATAACTTAAACAAAAGTGTGAATATTTAACTGAATTATACCCTTTTGGATATACGAAGTGTAGATATATAAAATGAAATGATAGTTTTATATGTTATCTAAATTTTTGAAAATCTACTTCCGCTCTTAAGAGTCCTTTTCATAAAACCAAAGCCAAATTGTAATTATAAGCAATTATCAAAACTAAGACTATCCTTCTTCGCTGCAATATCATAATGCAAAAAAATTGAATTTTTGCTGCAAGGCGACGTCATTGTCATCATATCACGTGACATGAAAGAAAACTCTGGCTTTGGCCTATAACATGGCTAAGGCCATTCATATAGGTCATTTTCAAAATAAAGACGCCTTAGAAAAAAATTTCTAAAAAGAAAAATATAATAAATATTCGAATCCCCACTTATTAAAATTTCAGCTGCGATTGGAATGTTTTTTGCAAATAAAACTTAAAATATCAGTGAACTTTTTGATTTGGAATATAAAAGAAAAAAATTAAAACATTAACTAGAATCTCCACAATGCTCCCCAATGATCAAAAGTGTTTAAAGAAAAAAAGATAAGATACCTAAAACTGTTAACAAATTACGCACTCATCTGATTTACACATTAAATCACTAAAATTGTTTTTCGCTAAATTATATAAGGAAATAAAGCTTAAGAAATGGTTGAGAAGCTTAATATTAAGTAAACTACTAAATTAAAAGTCAACAAATAAAGTTATTATGAACGTGGTAACAGATTGGAGAAGTAATAGCCGGGGAAAAAGAAACTGCAAGTCAATTAACTTGGACAGGTTTAATTAAAAAGAGGAAGTGTTTGTGTGAAACTGAAAAACTAAATTTTATCTTACCATAAAAAAATCAAACGAACATTAAAACTTTAAATATAAAACAATTTTGCTAATAATGGAAGGAAAAGTGAATAAAATGTCTTAGAAATTAAAGTAAAACTTTAATTTTGTAGAATACAGCGGATATAATGACAATTTTTAAAACGGGCCTAAGAATTGACAATTCAGGGAGCCGTGGGATCCATTTTTGTCAACTCAAACGAAATAATTTAACACAATAATTATGGCAACAGGGTGGAAAAATTCCTTGAACATCGTTTTTTTTATATATTTTATAACCATCATTAAACAGCCGACCGAATTTTCAGTTTACTGCTACTAATGCTCAATTCCATATCCTTATAATTTTGAACCCAATCCAGGAGACAAGGGAACTCTTGGATCAAGTATTAGGAAAAATTTGCCTTCGTGGAGGACTTTTTGATGGAACGAAATCGCATTTGCGTTACACGGAGAGAAAAACCACGAACACTTTCCACGGTTAGCCTGACGTCAAGAGGACACTATCCCATTATCCGTCTACCACTGAGGATATTTTTACGTCAGCACTGTAGTCGATGCGAGCCGGGTGCGGGATTTGTATCAACCAGCCATCACTGGGATTCGAACCTGGTTCAAATCATTGGAAGACAAATGCTCTAGCCCTTGAGCCACCACTGCTCAACTAATAATTATTGAAGATTAAGAACTAATGATGAATTGGAACAATGGACAACAACAATTTTGGAACACAACAAACTGGAACATCATTAAAATGTTCGATTTTTACTCAAAAGTAATTTTAAAACTGTATATTAGATAAGCTTTACTGTGTACATATAGCACTATTTTCGCAACTAGATAAATAAAAATTATTTTCGGTTAACAGTTAGATTAATTGCAGTAAAGTAAGAAGCAAAGAAGGCTGGGGCAAATGGCGAGGCGTATCTGACGTATTAAAAAGATATTAAACAGGCATTATTTTTAAAATACTAACTTCCATGTATCTACATTTACTGAAAATATATACTAGTAAATTAATTTGAATGTCTAAAAATATTATTTGGAATTTAATTTCAGTGAATTTATTTAAAGTCACGCAATGCAAGTTTCATGCAAAATGCAAGTTTTTTTTAAAAAATAATCTATATATATATCAATGCGTGAAGATTTTATAAAAGTTCTCAACAAATGATAACATTGCAAACTAGCATATTTTTAATGCGAAATATAGTTTGAAGCATTACACATATTTTATTTTCAATCAGTGTTTTCTCTGTTTGCTTAAAAACAAAAAATTGCGTACCTAAACTAAAAACAATGCTTGTGAACCACAGAGAAAATGTTTCAATTGTGTAATTAAATTGAAAACAATATTTGTGGGCCAAAAAACTATTTAAGTTCTGTAAGTAAACTAAAAATAAAAACTGTTAAAAAATAACAAAAAAAACAACTAACTAAGAAACTTTTTACAATCTAACTAAATATTATTTACCGTCCATACTCAAAACTAAATGCATTCTGCAAATCGTTTAAAAGGTGTTAATTCTAAAATTTTCACTTGTCATGGCTTTAATCTGTAAATCAAAAATTATTTTCAGTAAAACAGAAAAAAAAATATTGATAAGCAATGCATTAATTCAAAATAATTAAGAAAAAAAAGCCTACACACGTCAAAATAGAAATATATGTATATATAAATATATACAGAGAGCGTTAAGAATTTCTGTAAAAGTTGTTTTTCAACAAATTTACTTAGTAAGCAGGGAAAAAACTCTTACGTGTCTAAAAGACAACATTGCAGACTAGTATATTTTCAATACGAAAACAAGTCTGATATCTGTAACTTTCAATGAATTTTTATTCTGTTATATTTGTTTTTAATATATCTGTTATATCCGTTTATGAAAGAAAAAAAATTATTTAACTTGTATAACCAAGTTAAAAAAAAAAACTATAAAATTATTTGAACAAAAATCAAAACTATAAGAAAAACTTACAAACAAAATTAGATTCGTTTTCTTTCAATCTAACTAAAAAATATTATTTGATATTTTTAATTCATTAAAGTAATTAATTTTGCAAATTATTTAAAAGGTTTTTATTCCCGAAAATTTTTTAGTTATCATGTTTTCCATTTATACATAAGAAATTATCTCAAAAACTAAGAATTCAGGAACTGAGTAAAAACACTATCCTTCCAATTAGCTGTTAATATGAAAAATACTTTTGTTGTTTTTTAATTAATAGTTAACCATAACTAATTACATATTTGAAGTCAATCCTTTGAATCATTAAGAGCAGTACTCAGTACGTGAAATCCGATCATTAGAAAAGTATTCAAGGTGATATCTTTTTTTTATTACTGTATATTTATATAATAAAACGGGGCCGGGGTAGCCTGGTTGGTAGGACGCTGGGCCCATGACCGTGGGTTCGAACCCCGCCGGCCGAAAACTCACCGTGTAGTTGGTGACTGATGAACGTTAAAATTCTGTCGAATCGCAAAGTCCTCCATGTTCCCATAACAAATCAATACCTCTGGGGGTACTGGATTGGTCGATCGTTCTCTGATTCAGGTCAAAATTACGATCCGTGGATGAATGAATGGATGTATGTATGGTTCCGCCTTATAAACTGGTGGGACGTATGATGTGGCAGAAGTCGAATTCTTGGCCATAGATGGCGCCACTGAAAAACAAGAACCGCCTACTCTGCCTTAAATTTGCTCGGTTTCACCAAACAGGCTTGCCAGTGTCAAATGGCATTAGAACCAAACAACCAATAAAAAAAGGGAATTTAATCTGTTGTAAAATAAATATATATTTATTCTACAGATTTCGAAAAAATTAAATTTAGTTTATAATTAATCTTTCCTTTTTTGCTTTAATATAGGTTATTAAAATGAAGGATTAGTCCAGAAAATACCTACACTCTCGATATCTCAAAGTTGAAGGGACGTTAAAAAAATTTCGAGATAGCGAGTTTTCGAGATAACAAGCTTACAATTAAATATGTTCTAAAAAATATATATTCTAAAATATTACTCTTAAAAGTAGAGTCACGAAGCATAAGAATAGATACTATTAGATATGTATACTATTAAATAGAATATATTATATAGAATACTATTAAATATGTAAGTAATGATAGGTGACTATAAGTCTTAATACAACAATAATAATTTTATTTGTAAAAGTAAGATAAGAACAATCATGCATTATATAGAAGAGATTTGGCTTACAGTGATAATTTCATTTTTAAAAGTAAGACCAGAACAATTATGCATTAAATAGAAAAGAATTGGTTGACAATGGTAATTTTATTTTTAAAAGTAAGACGAGAACAATTATGTATTAAATAGAAAAGAATCCGTTTATAATGATAATTTTATTTTTAAAAGTAAAACAAGAACAATTATGTATTAAATACAAAAGAATTAGTATGCAATGATAATTTTATTTTTAAAAGTAAGACAAGAACAATTATGCTTTAAATAGAAAAGAATCGGTTTATAATGATAATTTTACTTTTAAAAATAAGACCAGAACAATTATGCATTAAATAGAAAAGAATTGGTTTACAATAATAATTTTATTTTTAAAAGTAAGACCAGAATATTTATGCATTAAAGGAAAAAGAATCGGTTTATAATGATAATTTTATTTTTAAAAGTAAGACGAGAACAACTTACATTGTGGAGAAGAAACCCTTCGGCATAGAAATTCAAATTCACATTAGATGGATATATAATACCCCCGAGGAAAAATATTTTTTGACATAACAAGGTTTTCGAGATATCGATTTTCAAAATTTGGAAAAGCCTAATTTGATTTAAAATTTTCAATGACAGAATTTAAACTCAGAGTCTAATGATTAATTTGTAAAAAGTATCTGAAATTTGTAACTTGAAAAAAATATCTGAAACAAATTATACAAATAAATATTTCGTCTAGGTAAGAAGGAATCATACAAATCATATACACAATAGTTTCACTAAATTAATTGAAAATAAAAAAATTCAAAAATATCAGTGGGTAGCCATGAATAAGCGGGTAACCAAAAAACATTCTTTTCAATTATTTTCTACATACAGCACTTTTTGAATAAACAATTTTTCGTACTTATTTTTTTTGTATTGTCATTCGTACTTATTGTTATTATGTTCCGATCTCACAAACTTGCGAAAAAGAAACCATATGGTTAGTAAACGTGAATCCTGCTTACAATTTGAATGATCCGAATTTCCGCCTACAAAGTACTACAGGAACTAAAAATTGGCAATTTATCTTTCTGAAGTGTTTGGAGAAAAGATTATCAGAATTCGTTTTAAACTTTCTACGATATTCTTTATTTTAAATAAATGTCTAATTGTCTTAGGTGACCAACTTGGTCACCTTTCAAAATTATTTTGTACAACATATAACTTAATACAGCTGCCAAAAAATATGCTCAAAATTAAAATGACTGCAGAATTTCGACTACTACTCTAAAAACATAAGATGCATCACATGAGGAAAAATCAACAGAAAAAAAAAAGAGCTAGACTAGCTCTTGAGACTGTGGAAAATGATAAAGCGTCTTATAATGCATTATAGTTAGTTGAAAAATTTTATAGATTAATATGGATTATTAATCACTAAGCTTTAAAACGCAATTTACTCGAAACTATATTTCCCTTATTTTCTGTATCCAGAACGATTTTCCGACAGATTTACTTGAAATTTCGACACAATACTCACGATAAATATAGATTTTGTTGCAGGTAGAAATTTTTGAATTCGGTTGACTGGTTTTGAGTATTCCACGAAAATGTACTAATTTTTTGACTTTTTCTTTTCAAGAAACCGCATCCAATAAACGGAGATCATTAACAGCGCATTCGGTTCATTCATTTCAGATAGTTTTTTGCTTGCCTGGATGTTATTAAAGCCCCGGATGAGTAGATTAAGTTGCGACACGCCGCCATCTTGGTGACAGCTCTCTTGTGAATACAACTCTCAATGCAGAAATCCGGAGTTTCTATTCGTAAACACCACGTTTAATTATGCAGCAAATTTAAGTTTAAATCAATGCGATCGCAATGCTAATCGCAAATAATAGATGCAACAATATCTTGCATTATATTCTAAAATAAAGCGATATTACTTCAGTGCAGTGCTTTTAAAAACAAATTTTAATTTTCTTAGTATAAATAACTGTTAATTTCTGTAGCTACTTTTAAAAGAAAATATTTCTCTGAAACCGATTTTTAACACAATACGAATTTTGCTTTATATTGTTGAACGAGGAACAAAATTGTTACCTATTTAAATATGATAGAATAATTTTTATTGCAGATTATAAACTTTCGATTTTCCTATCGGGAATTAGTCCTTTAAAAAAAGTTATGAATTTAATCAATCGATCAGCATTAAAAGTCCATTGTTCTTTTACAAAACTATTAAAGCCTTCGAGTTTTACAAGAAAAGATTGCATACTTCAAGGAGAAAAAATTCTGGTAAAATTACCGTACTGTACGGTAATGACACTTCTGGTTTAACAAAGAGTTCTAGTTAATAAAACTAAAATATACGATATTTAAAGCATTAAATCGGTAATTTTTCCGTTCGTATGGTTAAAACTTACCTGGATTTCAAAATAAAAGTTCTTATTACCACACATTTAGTAAAAAACACAAAACTGAAAAGAAAATTTAACCGAATTAATGTGTTGTTATGCCATGCTCTAAGGCAGGGGTCCCCAACCATATGCCCGCGGGCACCATGGCGCCCTTCGGTCGTCTAGGTGTGTCCGCTGCTTGTGATGAAATATTTCAGTTTTCCATTTCCCCATAAAATGCTATGCAAATACATACATAAGTACGCTAGCTCAGTAAAGGTAAAGTACTTGATAGATTTCTAGATTTAATTGAAGAAATAAAAAATTATCTTGCAGCCAAAAATCAAATATTTTTAGATCTAAGAAATCCTCTTTGGCTAACAGATTTGTCTTTCATAACGGAAAAATTAAATAATTAAAATTTAGAGCTGAAAGGAATGGACAAACATATAGCAAGAATGATAGGGGCTATAAACTCATTCAGAGCTAAGCTAGTTTTGTGGATATCACATTTGAAAATGAAGTCTCTGGTACATTTTCCATGCATGATCAATTTGAAAAGCGCTTTCAACAGTTTAATATCATCGAGATATTTGATTACATATTCTGTAAATCCTTTTACCAACCAAATAAACGTGACCGCAATAGCTACACACATTTCAGAATTTCTTCAAGTAAGGCGAGAAGTGGAGATAGAAATTTTGGATCTTCAGAATGACATTATCCTCAAAACTATTATATCAGATGAGAAATTCTGGAATATAGTTGTCAGAAATGAATTTCATTCTTAAAAAGAGCAGCATATAAAATAAAGTCGCTTTTTGGTTCCACATACTTGTGTGAATCACTGCTTTCGACAATAAATATCATAAAATCAAAATATAGATCCCGACTTACAGATGAACACCTTGACGATTGCTTGCGAGCAGGAATTTCACCATACTCTCCCAATTATGAAGTGCTGGCCAGTGAAATGCAATGCCAAAGATCACATTGACTGTATTTTATATATTTTATAAATAATTTTTATACTTCGTATGGTTTGAAAAAGCAATTTAGTAATCATTTATTTTACACAAGAATATTAATACTAATTAAATTCCTAAGTTAAATTAATTTTTAAAATTAAATTTTTTGTGCATTGCATGTAGTGTGTATTATTACCTATGTCTATCAACAATAAATTTATCTTAAAAAAATAAATAGTGCCCGCCATTCGACCAATATTATGATATTTGCTCTTAGGTACAAAAAGGTTGGGGACCCCTGCTCTAAGATATCATATTTAAAATTACTAAATTTTTACATTTACCAAATTTTATCACTCATTATAAAACCATATATTATTAATTTTACCAAAATCATTACCAAAGCGTTTCAATAAGAATTGCTGAACTTTTCGATGTTCTCATTGAGTCAGAAACACGGTAAATTTTACTATATTCTAGTAATTTTAACCATACTTTTTTTCTCAGTGCTGCAATGCACCCAAAAAAACATCTTTTAAAAAAATAATAATAAAACAGCATTCAGAACTATTTTTTATTCAACTTAAAGTTCAATAAATTAGTCCCTTATCCATTGTTTTTGAATTTATACAAGGTTTACAATTCGAAGAAAACGGACTGTGTATAGTTATAAATTTTTATTTTCAATATTTTTTGCGCAAATAGGCGTAGCTAATGTTTTTATTTTTTTTTTCTTTGTGTTTACTTTTCTTTGCCAGAACAATGCAATTTTATAGCGTTTTGCAAAATTTTTGATTTCGAGAATGCTTCTAAAAATTAGTAATTAAAAAACATGTTTGATTAAAGAAACTTGTTAAAATACAATTTTTATTTCTTTACACACTTGCATTTGTTAAATAGAATGTTTTAATAAGATAAAAAAAAATCTCTTTCTCCTTAATTTCCGATGATAAAAAAATACATAAGTTCAGCTGCCATTTAAGGAAAAAAATATTTTTTTCTTTTAAATGTGAATTTATTACTTGAACAATACAACTTGAAGTTTAGAACTACTTGGTTTACAACTTGAAGAAAACGCACGGTGTATATTTTAACATTTTTATTTTTAATATGTATTATTTCTTTGCTTACACACTTTTACACATTAGTTAAATACAATGTTACGATAAGGTAAAAAAAAAAAAAAATTCAAAATTTAGTACCTTTGTTGAAATTTCCACAAATGTTAAAATCTCTCTCTACTTAATTTTCGATGATAAAAATGTTTAAGTTCAGTAGCCATTTAAGTAAAAAAAAAAACTTGAATTTATACAAAGCTTACAACTCAAAGAAAACGCACAGTGTATTGTTTCAATTTCTATTTTTAATATCGCTTGCGCAAATATGCACAGCTAATTTCTTTTTTTGTTTTTCATTGTATTTACCTTTCTTTACAAAAAATAAAATTTTAAGTCTCCTTTTCCACTTAATTCGGGATGAGAAAAAAGTATAAATTTAGCTGTCAACTAAATAGTATTTTTTTTTTGTTTGTTTGTAATTACAATGTTTTGCAGACATCAAAAGCTGGTTAAATTTTCTGTAATTTAACCAGCTTTTTTTCTTCGATTTAGACAGCGGCAGTGCGACAGGTTCTAATTGCATGGAAAACTTCTTATCAATACTGCCGTGCAATAGAAAAATCAACATGAGCGACAATAAATTCAAACTTGAGATTTTTATGTATTTGATATCTATTTAACAGCAACATAAGCAACATATTGCAGAAAAATGTTTTTCAAAACAAAATTTTGTTCTATCAGTTTCCCGAAATTCTGTTTTAGCGTAATAGCCTTAGCAATAGAAATAAAATAATTATGAAGCACTCAAGTTGTTTTTCAATTGGAAGACAGAATAAGTGTTTCAATTCTAAACATATTTTCTGAAAGACTTGTTACAAAATGTCTTCCATTGTATGAACACATAATATATCCAGGCAGCATGCTTGTCGTTTGGCATAGAAACTATTTCTTTGAAAAAAGCATCTCTCACCTAAATAACATTTTGATTCAGACAGTAAAAATATATAAATCCCGTGATTAACAATAATGCTAAATAGCACATGAAGATCGTTATGGTTTCAAATGAGATTCGTGGAAGGGAAATTTTTTTTAGTTTCCTTAGTTTATTCAAGTTTTTACTTAGTTTCCTTTAGTTATTAAAGGGTAGAAATTAATTATAAGAGATGCCAAGTTTACTAGGACAAATAAGGCCTTTTTTCAGGAAACCTAAAACGGTCGTTCCAACAATTTTCTGCTCCAGTACACATAGCTAAAGACAGTCCAGAATGATGAAAAACACATTTTCCCGAGTTTCTCACAAAAGAATAGGCAGCTGATAAGCTAATTGAACTCACAATTAAAATCACTTCTATTGGGTTGTTCACAAAGTAATTTCTTTTCTTTTTTCCCAAGCTGCATAATCATTACATAATTTAACAGCTGCTGTAGCAAGTCTTGCGTGTGAAAAAGTTCCGATTGATTCTATGCAGAAATTTTTGGTTGGTGCTTTTTTAAATCTGTTAAGTGAAAAACAGCATTTTCGATTTTTTTTTCTTCTTTTTTACTGTTAAAATGCTGTTCGAGCAAGAAAAAAACTATCCGGTGTGTTTCGAGATGTATGCACGCCATTGCCAAAACTGGTTTTCAAAATCTCGAACAGGCAATTTTGATGTTGAAGACACAATAAAGGCATTGTTTGCTGCAAATTGACGAATAATAACAATTCGTGAGATAATTGACGAATAATAACAACTCGTGAGATCACTGATCGAAAATTCAATTAATCGAGTTTGACCGTTCATGGTCATTTGAATCGCCTAGGTTTGATCCCAAAGCTAGACATATCAGTTCCTCTTTATCCAATGCAGTGTTTCTTAACCTCTTTAGTATAATGGACCCTTTTTAAAATTTTTTAAGAAGTAACAGACCACCCCCTGTAAAAAAATTATTGTAAAAACCATCAATTATTTTTACTTTACTTTCAATTGAAATAAAATTTGAAGGCTACTTTGTGTTTTTAAAAATGTTAAATTTTTATATGGTTTGCGAATGTTCTTTTCCTCATATTGTGGAGGATTGCTGTCAAATCTAAGAAGAAAGGGCAAAAGATCAACTCACAAAAAATGAGGGGTTGATAGAGGATTATAAAAATAGCAAATCAGANATGCAGAAATTTTTGGTTGGTGCCTTTTTAAATCTGTTAAGTGAAAAACAGCATTTTCGATTTTTTTTTTCTTCTTTTTTACTGTTAAAATGCTGTTCGAGCAAGAAAAAAGCTATCCGGTGTGTTTCGAGATGTATGTACGCCATTGCCAAAACTGGTTTTCAAAATCTCGAACAGGCAATTTTGATGTTGAAGACACAATAAAGGCATTGTTTGCTGCAAATTGACGAATAATAACAACTCGTGAGATCACTGATCGAAAATTCAATTAATCGAGTTTGACCGTTCATGGTCATTTGAATCGCCTAGGTTTGATCCCAAAGCTAGACATATCAGTTCCTCTTTATCTAATGCAGTGTTTCTTAACCTCTTTGGTATAATGGACCCTTTTTAAAAATTTTTAAGAAGTCACAGACCACCCCCTGTAAAAAAATTATTGTAAAAACCATCAATTATTTTTACTTTACTTTATTTTCAATTGAAATAAAATTTGAAAGCTACTTTGTGTTTTTAAAAAATGTTAAATTTTTATATGGTTTGCGAATGTTCTTTTCCTCATATTGTGGAGGATTGCTGTCATATTTAAGAAGAAAGGGCAAAAGATCGACTCACAAAAAATGAGGGGTTGATAGAGGATTATAAAAATAGCAAATCAGACGTAATCAGGGGGTTGCCCCTGATGGTGCAAATGGAAAGCCGGTTGGTGCAGAATGTTAAAAATATGACAGGGATATTAGAGGGTCCGCACTGAATTTGGGGTATCTCAATCACCTAGTTTCAAATATGTATTTTCACCTTTTAGAAAAAAAAGATTTATGTTATTTAAATCGTCTTAAAAGTAGTCGGCGTACCCCCAAAATATGACCCATGGACCCCTAAGGGGTTCATGAACCACAGGTTAAGAAACCCTGATCTAATGGAAAGAAATTTGTGACGTCGCGTTCATGTCGGCGATTCGCTCTTCGAATGTCAAAAATTAATAAGCGAAATATCACAGGGGTGTCTACAAAATTTTTAGACGGTAAACCAGTTACTTCAAATGACTGAACGAAGTCTAAAATCGAAGTTTTATCGCCAGAAAAAAAATCAAAGATTTTATAAGCATGGAAATCATGTTGATTCGAGAAAGATGGGAAAAGGTATTGGATTAGAATGGGCAATATATAATTCAATAAAATATTCACTATAAAAAAATCCTCTTTAATTTTCATTTAAAAAATTTTTATTTTTTAACCCAATAACTTTACTGAAGATTTAATATTTTCTTAAAAGTTGTAATTTGGTTTAATCTTTTTACATTATCTTAACATATTTTTTGTCAACGAACCCTCAATTTGCAATTTTAAAAATACAGCTGAAATAAATCGATTCAAATCATTTTATACAAACTGTCCGAAGATATTAATTTTTTAAAAAACTATTATCCATTATAGGAGATTTGATTTAATCTATAATTGTAAAATTTAATTAGGTATGAGTAATATAGGATACTTCAATCACTTTTGCACATTTAAGGATGGTCCCACATTTCAAAGTATCACAATTTTGCAAATTTAAAATCGTCAATCAAGTCTTTTTTATAGAATCAGGAAGGAAAAAAAAGCGGAATTCCGTAGAACCTTATTTGCATCAAGTTTGAATCAAATGGAACTTTTCGTTTATTCCATCTTGGAGACAAGGTTTGAGTTAAACCTCACGTGACATGGAGATCCATACTTAAAAAAATTTATTTTATTATATAACCTTCGTTGAACAGCCGAGCCAATTTTTGGTTTTAAGACTACCAATGTTCAACTACATAGCCTTGTAATTTTGAACTCCTGGATCAAGAATTGGGAAAAATCTGCCTTCGTGGAGGACTTTTTTGATGGAACTAACCCAAATTGTATTACATGGAGAGGAAGACCACGAGAACCTCCCACGGTTAGCCTGACGGCAAGGGGATTCTAACCCATGATCCGTCTTACCACTGAGGATACTTCACATCAGCACTGGCATCAGTTGTTGAATAGCGGTCTCCAGCAAGAAGTGTTGTGACATGTTTACCGCTCTACAAAGCTAATGGAGATTGTTTGGTTGTAATATTTTAATAAGTATCGAAATTATGGTGGGTAAATATACGGGTTCTAACGTAATTATGTGATCAGGGGTGATTGTGAGTCCAAGTCAAAATTCCGGAAAATTTCTTAAGTTAAAAAAAAAAAAAAACGGTTTAAATTAAAAAAGTAGAAAAAATTTTAAACAAGACTTTTTTTCCTTTATCTCAGTATTTCTTAGTTTACTTAAAATATATATAAAATTTTACACATACCTATACCATTTATACATACCTACGATGACCCGGAGTAGTAGTTAAAATTTACAAATATGTCTTTCTTTCTTGAGTTTATGATTATAATAACTATTAACTGATAAAAAATTAATATTAATCATGAATATAAGCTTATAAGGTATCTCTCTGGCCCTCCCTTACAAACAAATAAAATAAACTGTGTTTTTAAGTTCCGCCTTTGAAAATTTGATTTCCGGAAACTTCTGTGAACAACGATTTTTTGAAACGTATGGACCTTCGATATCCGGAAACTTCCGGATCACTGTTAGTGAAAAATCCGGATTTTTTCCGGAGCACAATCAGCCCTGCTGTGATGGCACAAAATATAAATAATTATCATTGCAAAAAAATTTTAATAACTATGTAACAAAACACAGTAAATATACTATTTAATAATTTTGTAAAGAAAAAAAAAAGTCATTTAGGGGATTTTCACCCTACAAGACTGCATAAATTAAAAATAATAAGTGTGTGACCCCTGAATTCATACAATAAAAATTTGGTACAGTAAAAAAAAAAAATTCATAAAACTGGATTTTATTTTTAAAAAGGTTGAAACAATGAATTTGGGGAGTACGGATATTTGTATAAATTGTGCATATAATTAGTGGACGGTCTCATAGTTCAATCAAATTTTTTGATTTTCATCAACATTATCAAATAAAAAAATGTAGAAATAAAAAATTCAAATCTTCCGATTCTTTAAATCAAATACTATTTTAAAAAAATCTACATCTGTATTCCTAGAAAACGAGATAATCTGTAGACACAAAAAAAATGATAAAAATTGGGACTAAATATTTTTCCTCAGAAAATTCAGTAATATCAAGGCAACCACGAGCCCTGCAAAACGCAAAGTAGAAAATAAGGTTATGGTTAATGTTAACTTATGACAGACAACAGGAACTTTTTTTTATTATAAACATAGAAGTATCCTTCATAAAAGTACTTCTAAAGATGAAAAATGTATTGATGTGTAGCATACTCTACTGGACTTGAATAAACTGCATTAAGATTCAATTTCGAAATGCCATAATAGTTTAGATGTCGTACAAAATTACAGCAAACATGTAACGAACTAATTTTTTATGCGTAAGTGGAAGCAGAATGGATTAATAGAACTTTTAATAACTATAAAACTTTTAAAAATAGAACTTTTATTCAAAACGCATAGCACAAGATAAAAAGTTAGGTATAGTATTTACTCAGAAAAGAATTAAAATGTTACTAACGCATGAGAAATAAACAAGATTTTTGCTTTATGAAACAAAGTTTTTAACTTAATTTCACAAAAAATAAGCCTGAAAAATAATTAATATTTTATGTGCATCATTGTATATCATTGAATGTAAAGCATCTAATTTAATACTAGATAGGCAATACTAAATAATTTATACCAAGGTTAATAAAATTTTATCAAAATTTAATAATTATCAATTCATATAGAAAATTTTTTATACTAATGATGCATTCAAAAATAATAAAATACATCAACGGGTCAGATAAAAAAGCTTTAGAAATTTTTTTTTATCATAGACTGAATAAGATTTGACTAAATATATGTGTGATTACACCACTAAAGAAAAAATAAATTTAATGAAAAGAAAGACAAAAATGAAAAGTTTTAAATTTGATTTAAAAATTTCAAGGTTTAATTTTTAAAAATTTAAAAGGCAAAAGCTCCAAATAATAAAATTTGTTTTCAAGAAAATAGATAAAAATTGTGTCATAAAAAGTCACATGGAAAAAAGTGCGAACAACTGATCTCAATCTTTATCAAACAATATATTTTAACGTTTTAGATTAGTTTTTTTTATACATTTTGAAAGATGAAGATTATAGAAGATAAAGATTATAGATGAAAGAGGAAGAAAGATTAAAGATAATTGTAGAAACAATCTAGTAGTGAGGTTATTTTTATTGACAATTTTGAGCAATTCAAAAAATAAATAATTAAAAAATGGAAAAAAATAAAAAAAGAACACAATGAGAATTTTATTAACAATGCTTTGGTGCATTTCTTTTTTCATTTGTGAATTAAAATCGGTACAACAGTTTATTAATAAAACAAGCACCAGAAACTAATATTTTACGGAAAACTGACACTAAGTCAAAAATTGAATGTTGTGCGTAATAAAAACATTTATTTTCAATTTAAACACAGCTACAATTTAATAACTTTACTTATAACTGTTAAATGTAACTTATTAAATTATGTAAAATATATTTTTATAATCATTTATCAATGAAAGAATAAACAACAAGAGGTAAAGGTTTTACAAATTTTACTATGAACTGACAAATGTTTACATGTTACAGCCAATTTTAGATTGACAGTTTTTCTTCACGAACCAGCTCTCTCATGAAAATGCAGACAACCTCCTATGAACATGTGTTTACAATGTACAAACCACATCCAGCAAAATAATAAAGCATCTGATTAATAGTGCAATATTGTTTTCAGGAAACTTCATGCATGGATTATAGAAACATGAATAACGTTTTTTTTTTTTCTTTNATTACGGTTTTTTTTTTTTTTTCTTTTTGCATAGATCTTTGATGAAAAATTTTGCCACCTTCATATGATAAATGAATCGACCACACATAAAAACAAATAAAACACCAGCAAAGAACAAAAAAAAAGAAAGAAAAACTCATTAAAATTGCATATGAGACAACACGAATATAAACAGCTTTCAATGGTCATATAATACAATAGCTAAAACTCTGTATTTATGTTTCAAAAAAGATATTTTTGATGGGAATTAACATTTGGACATGAATTTATGAACACCCAAAAAAGTGGTTAACGAACCGGGCACTAATAGTCGATACTTTGGTAGATCACTTAAAATATTTACATGTTGAGTGCCTTTGAATGATGAATAGTGTCAAACTATTGTAAAATTCTCCATGCATGAAGGGGGGAAAAAAAAGGTTTAATAATTTCATAACCCCAGAAACAATTTTAAATCAAAATTTTAACAGGGATTTATCAGCTACGAAGGAAACTATGTATTATAGTTAAATGTCGTAAGATAAAATTTGGAATTAATGATTGAAAACTCCTAATTTGAAAAATAATCAATTAAATAGTGGAAATCGATATTAAGATTATAATTTTGAAATAGTTTTATCCCAGCCTAATATGTTAATTGAGGAAAAAGATGAACAAAAAACTTGTGTGGCCCCAAGACTACAAAATGTGATGAACAGTGCTGTGTGGTGGCAACTGTACAATCATTTTCTTCTTCTATTCTTCTCCGTCTCCACCATCTGGTTCTATTTCACCTAGATAAAAGGAAGAGAACGCATTTAAAAACATAGAATAAAATAGTGATAACTTGAAAATTCAAAGATTTCAAATTTCTTCACACATTTAGGAGAACCTGCTTAAATGACTAAACAAATGCTAGATTAGACTAACTTGACTAGGCTGAGCAAAGAGCTAGATTACAATAAAATAAAATAAATAAATAAATATAAACACATAGGTGCCAACACAGATAGAAAAAAATCCAGTAGATTTTATAATACATTTCATGATAGCTGTTGCATAATTTACTAAATATTTTACATAAATTTGAAGTATTTTTAATGTCAACAAAATACAAAAACTTAATTACATCAATAACTATAAATGGTTTGCAATATTTTCCATTCATGACTGACATTAAACAAATTTGATTTTGAAATTTTTTTTATAATATTAACTGATAATTTTGAATAGTAATAAACAAGTAATTTATTATTGATTGTTAAAAATACTTTTTAATTAATTCAAAAAGGGAAACCTAAATGAAAATAAGCTAAAAATTTTAGAACGAAAAAAAACTTTCAACTCATTACCCCTGATTATCACTCACTTTGTTATGTATTAGTAATACTTATCAAGTTAATATTCAAGCAAGCAATAAATTTTGTAAAAATTCTAATTGAATACGAATTTTTTTTAAAGAAACTTAAGGCATTTTCTAAAATGCACAAAAATTAAGATAATTTATGTTAAACCAGCTGATCAGGAGAAAATGGCAAGTATATTAATATATATATATATTTTTAACAGGGTGGGTTAAAAAAAATACCAGATAAAAAATATTTGATAGAACTTCATTAAAGAATAAATAATAAGAGTAGACTTTAACTGATAAATAAATTCACTTGGTTTCCAAGTAGCCACCTTTTGCAATTGAAATTTTCAACAATGGACCGCAAACTTTAATCTATTAAACCTTATAACCTTTAATCTATTATCATTTACGCCGAAGCAATTGCTTTGGATAGTTTTAAACTTTTGTGTTGTTTGGAACGGGTTGCCAAGGCACATAAAGCCAACAATTAAGCGATGTCGTTTTCCTTGCTTAAGTAACTATTAAATAGCAGATCTTTTGCTGGATATAACAAAAAAGCAATAAGTTAACTAACATATAAATATTTTATAATTGAATTGGTCGGCTAAAAGAAGAACAAACTAAAAATAAATTAGTTACCTTTTATTTTATGAAGCAATAACTTTAGAACTTTTTTTTGCCATATTCTGTATGTAAATGCTTGCAAAGATGTTTTATTCAAATATGAACAAAGCATTTAATTCTTTGCTGTCTCCTTTAATTGTCACATTAAATTCTACCACAACAAAGGTGAAATTGCGTCGCTTTAACATACATAACCCTCCTTCAGCGGAAATGCTTTACTTTTTTTTTAATTACTTTAATTTATTATATAAAAAATAAATCCACTTTTTGAGAATTAAAATTGTGCTCAAAATTCGAAAATATGTATATGCTTCACTGAAATATTCCTCTGACAAATACAAACAAGGAGGTTAGTGATTTATTTATTTTTGGTAGCAGGGGAGAGTATGAATGCTTTGACAAGACATTAAGTTTTCTCGAAGAAAAGAAAAACCTTTTAATTAACAAAAATGACTAAATTAGGAAAAATAATCTACATATAGTGCAAAATTAACAAAATCATAGTGCAAAATTAACAAAAATAAATATGCTTCAGTAATATTAGATAACACTTCTACTAATATTAAGGAATATTAGATACTATTAAATACTACTGCTTGTGAAGCACTCTATGCTTTGTGAAAGAAAATATGATTAGCACAAATATCTCATACTAAAAAGGACATAAATGCAGTTTATTTTAAAGCGAGTAAAATACCGTATTAGAGCAAGTTAAATCTGAAAATCATTAAACCATTCAATAACAAATATGTTACATATATTTTTGAGAATATATATTCCTATTATACAAAAAAGTAATTTTATTTAATGTAAAATCAAATAAATATGTGGTTACAATCAGAATTGAGAAAAAAATTTTAATTGTTTATGTTTACAAAGCATATTTCTACATTTTTTGTCATTTTTTTTGCAAATTTAAGTTTTACTGAAAACACTGGACTGGTGGCTGTAAAAACCATGGTTTCATTAAAATAAAAGAGCTAAGAATAAATATTCAGACATGCCACCATATCAGTTTAGGACACAAAACTGAACTTAGTGCTGCAATAAAAACTTAAGAAATATGTTCACAAGATTTTTAACTTAATAATAAATTAATCTATCTTTTATTCAAACATATTCAGTATTTTTTTTTTTTTTTTAAATTTGACTTTTCTGTTGTTTAAAATATCCTTAATGATCTTAAAATAAGAACAAATTCTTACTCTCTGAAGCTTCAGTATTTAGTTGAAAATTGCAATTTCTTATATTTTTAATTAAGAGTCTCACTGACTTTAAACATAGCTAACATTTTATTTAAAAAAAATGAATTTGTAAATGACCCCTAATTGAATTTTTAATAGTTATTGGTTGGTAAATTGTTAACTGGATTTTAAAAGTATTTTAATAAATTGTTTGAAGATTTAAATTTAAACTTTTAAAACAAATGATCTCCATAGTATAAAACTTTATTTCACAATCTAAAAATTGAGAATTTGAGCACCAAATCACCCTTATAAAACTTCATTATAGGTAAACTTGTTTTTATTTTTATATTAATCTAAGGTACTAAAAAATTCTGAAACACATCTGATAGAAAATAAAAGATATTTCAATATAACTTTTTGTACAATTTAAGACGGTACCCCAGTTCAACATATCAGATCTTAGCAATTTAAGAATTAAGTTAATGATGGAAATGAAAAGAAAAAAAAAAGCAGCATTATGCGAAAAAGTATATAAAAAAGTGAATATTGATAAAAGCAAGATAGAAGAAACTTCCCAATTTAGCATTTTGTCCCATGCCAACAAAATTATTTCTTGTTACTCTTAATTATAAATATTTATGGCTAATCAGGTAACAAGCCAAAAGGCTGACTTAACTAAACTTAAGGCATACTTAATCTTTACATTAATTTTTAATTTACATTATTAATATCTTAAACTTCACATTATTAATTTTTGTTTTTAATTCAGCTAAGTAAAACGTTGAAATTTGTAAACTGTATGAAAACTAGTCAGACTACTTAGCTATAGGAAAGAAAAAAAATTCTGAATGAAATTTAGAAAACTTATGAAACTGCATATTTTAATTTTGCTTCCTTTCAAAGGATGGGATGATGTAACTCCCATGATTTCAAGCATGTATTTCACATAAATGTACTATTTAAACTGGTTTTTATAATTGTATCCAATCCAATATAAATTTCTGCATTCTAAACTTAAGACTATACTAGTCTACTATGTTCACAGAAACTTTCTCCCATAATTGTTCAATTATCTAAATTTTTTTGGGTTTATAACGAGGCTAGAGTAGATTCCAAATAATTCAGAAAATTATAAATTATTTGCTCAAATCCAGACTTAAACTGGTGAAAAGTTAAGCCCCACAAGTTAAAAAAAAAAACTAAACTAAGTTTTCTATCGCATGAAAAATACTTTAACAAATATTTATAATTAGTGTGAACAAAAATATTACACAAATGATTATTATAACTGTCCACGATCACATTTGAACTATTTTGAGCTTATGTTTAATAGAATTATGGAAAAAGTACATTAATTCCAAATCCAAAATTAGCTAATTTGATAAGTTAATTAAGAAGATATGCAAATGAATTCCATGCATCACTGAAAATAATTTCTGAGCTCTAGAATAACCTTAATCTTTATGTAATAAGATGTTTATTATAAATACATAAGTATGAGAGTGATATTTTAGCTGATTTTGAACAAATGTATTTTAAGAAATTTCTTCACAAGTTAAATTAAATGTAATCTTAAATCTTTAACTCCTATTATGCAAGTATAAATTAAAAATATTTTCTTAATTAATAATATCAATATTTACCAAGGAATACGTGAAAATTTTTAAAAGTTTAAATCTGTGTTAGATAGTGTCAAGAATTTCTACTGCAGAGTACAACAGTTCTAGTTTAATATGTCACTTAATTAAATTAAATAAATTTGAGAAAATTTCAATTCCATAATTTATATCTATATCAAAAAAGTTTTTAATCATGTAGGTAACATAATGGGCATCTTATAAGTTTATTATGCATCATACAGATACCAGATAACTTTATCAAAATTTATATGAACCATAAGGGGTTCAACACTGTTGGAGACAAACTACTTCATCAGAAATACAAACCAAAATCCTCAACTTAGAACTATGTAATTTAACTCCCAACATTATTTACAACTGTAGTATTTTCATAGAAAAATCATGGCAAGTGTTGTTTCTAAAAATATATTCAGTGTTGTAACTTGCATAATTTAATACAATTAAAAATGCCAAATATTAACTGAAATTAAGAAAATTATAACCTATTATGAACTAAATTTGATCTCTAAGAAAGAAAAGATCATGGAGGTTCACCTCAGGTATGATAGCTGTGAAAATCTTAAGACTAATTTTTAAAATAAGAAGGATCTGCCCCAAGTGTTATCAGAAACTTCAAATTAATTTTAAAAAGTAATTTGTTCTAATATAAATATGTAATGCCAAGTAGGCAAAACTTAATTTAGATTTTTTTACTCACAAAATTTTTAAAATAAAATTGGCTCAATATTTTCAGGGAAAAAATATATTACAACTGAATAAATAAAAGTTGTTAGTTCAAGAAAAAGGGACTATTCTCTACCCAATGCTTTAATAACAGGAAAGCATTGTTAATCACATGATACAAAAAATGTTTCAGCTGAAACTTGAGTTTTTAATTATTTACAGCTCTTGAAATTATCTTGTTCTTTCTCAATATTAATTTTTCTTTCTAAAAATCGGAAGAATTTCTTTTCTACAGCTCAATGAAAGAATTGAAGTCCTACACTCCTGGTTCTTCAGTTCCTATCAAGTTTTTTAATATTATTAAATATAAGCTAAGCTTCACTGATAGAACATAAAAATAGTATTTCAATGTAAAACAATACTATAATTAGTAGCATTATTACACTAGTTTAACCAATTCTACATAAAAACAAGCTTAAGAATTTGCTATTAAACAAAGGCTTTAAACCAACAGAAACGTCCTATTAGGACAAAAAAAAAATTGATTCTACTTTATGTTCAAGAGAAATATGAATAAAATTTCCTTATGAATGAAATTGCAATGATATATATTTTTAGTTCATATAAATGAAATTTTCTTAATTACCAATTACTTGATATTTTTTATTTCATTTAATTCATTGCTCTAATGAACGCAGCATTCTACTAATGAAGTTTCAAGGTTGTAATAAAGATTAAAACCTGCTCTACGTTATTTATAACTACAAAATATGCATAATGGAAAGAACTTAAAAGTACTTCCAACCTTAAAATTTAGTAGATTCATTTGACTGAAGTTATATCTAAGAATAAAAATTATAACAATTAACAAGTCTTCTAAAAGTTTTTAACAAGGAACACCTTTATTATTATTTTCCCACTCTTGCTTTTCAAAAAAAAAAAAAAAAAAAAAAAAAAAAAAGGAAGATTGATGCAAATAGAAGCATTATGCTTTGCTCAATGAACTTAAGAATTTAAAAGTCCTAGCCTTTTAAATAACTATGAATTAAAAGTTAGTAACACAAAATGGTCTTCACTAAAATTTTAAGCAAAGAATTAGCTTAATCAAAGTTTAATTAAAAATAAAAGAAAAAATGATTCCAATTGGCAATTTACAAATTCTTCTCTATATTAGTGTTTATAAAAAAAAGAATTTTCTCCTACAACGAAAGGCAAAGAACTATTAAATTAAAAATACTTTATGAAAATATTACAATTATTTCATTAATTTCCAACCGAGCTGGGTTATATGTTTAACACATCTTATAATTCATTCGATGTATTTAACTTGTATCATTTGAGGGTGGCCACTCACTAGACTAACTTCAATGCCAAATAATTAAAGTAGTTATTGTATTAAGCTGTTACTATTCCAAAAATTTCCAGATTATAATGTTGATTTCCCAAAAATCTCAATTCCCAAATAGGATCTTCCCTCTCAACACTGATAATGCACTGAGATACAAATAAATTTTCACATCCCTCAATATTGGGAAATGGATGACTTATGTTCTGAATTCATTAATTTTTTTTTATATAAATAAACCTAAATGAAATCTTTAATCTTGCAATCATCCTTGGCAATTCTATGAATTATACCAATAATCGAAGATCTTCTTCACTTATTTACAATTCATAACACAATGCTGAACTTAACATGGGATCCACGCATGTCACATGAGGTGTTCCTTGTGACACAAGATTTAAAATGACCATGAAACTTTCTCGAAATGGGATTATAATACATAATAATGCAGGGTGGCCACAGAAAAAAAATGAACAAAATAGTTGCATTTAGTAGCCTAAAGCATGAAAATAGTGGCCGAAAACTATGAAAATAGTTGCTTAAATAAGAACAAAAATTCATCAAAAATATGTTAATGACTTGTCCTATACCATGATCCATTGAGTCAAGCTGGTGACAAATGTGATAATTTTTATATTAACGTTAAGGTTCCAGCACTATTTTCCAGAAATATATATATATACACACACTCACACATATATATTGTGAAAAGTGATTAGTCAAATTCGAAATTCGCATCGTAATATTGCTTTATAATTTTTCTTCTTAAAAATCATGCGGAATTTCGTAACCATTGAAAAGGCGATCGAGAAAGTAAATAGACCTACAATGGAATCTGTGCAGATTGAACGAAATAAGTGAAGACTCAAATTTGCAATTCAAAATTTTTTTAAGAAAAAAGTTCAGTGTGTTGAGAAACTATAGCGCAGATTTCCAACCCAAGCCATGCTTTTAAAAAAAAAACATTGCCAGAAGTACAGAAAAGTTTCCCTCCCAATAGTCTCCTTTTCCTGAAAATAGTTGCCTTTTTAGGCACACACAAAAAAAGTTGCCATAGTAACCTCATGCCAAAAATAGTTGCATTTTAGTCACCTGTGGCAACCCTGTAATAACTACATTAAAATAATTAAGACTGCTATTCTATAAAAAAATAACACTTTTTTGTTAATGCAATATTTAAACTATACCTAATGAGGTGCCATAATTAAGTCGTAAAATTGATAATTAAATTTTTACAAGTTTTCTTTTCAGCATATGCACCTGCCTTTAATGAATAAGACAGGCTACACTTTCTAAAAACAAACCGTATCAAAGATATAAATGCTAGAAGAGTCCCAAGACAGATGCTCACAGCTTCCACCCACGCAATTCCCTCACCATATTGTATTGTTAATCTTAAACAGTCATTTAAAGGAGAACTAAGGAATGGCTAAGAAAAAAGACCTATAATTCACTTTTGCATTAGATATAAAATTAAATAATAAACTAACCATAGCCCTCAATGTACAAAAAGGTCAATTAATATAAATTATCTTAAGCTTTAATTCTATATGTGAATGTCAGTGAATTAAATTGCATTTAAATTGTATTGTCTTAATGTGTACCTTGAATGAATTACTGCACGATTTATGTATTTAAAAACAATATTTTATTATGTACCTATGGAATATACATAAACTAGGACAAAAAAAATCTAACGTTCGAATGTGATGCTTGTGCGGTTATATATATATAATTCGCGAAATATCAAGTCCAGATGAAAACAAGCAGCGTTGCACAGACATGCTCAAGGATTCATACCTTCACCCTCTTCAAGTCCTTCTCCTCCTTCCTCTTCTCCCTCTTCATAAACTTCTTCTTCATCCACTTCTTCCTCTACACAGAAAAGAAAATTCATCAGCTAAGCTTATAAGGTTTTTTTCCATAAAAATACTACAAAATCATGTAAAATAAATTAACTGCAGGAAAGTACAGCGAGCAAAACAAAAAGCAAAGACTTAAAACTTAAATTCTAATTAAAGACAATAATGTAAGTTACAAAATTAGACAAGAAAAAAACATTCTTTAAAATAGATTATGGTTCCCAACCGTCAAAATATGGAGTATTACCACAATCTGCAAGTAGAGAATATTTTCCAATAAATTAAGCCAATGGTTCCCAGCTGTACCGACTAGCAATTTTTTTTAAAACAAAAAAGAAAAACCTGGGCTTAGGCAAGAATCTCACAAATTTAATCTTTGCGCACATCACATCTCCGAAATTAAGAAAGATCTTTAGACAATTAGAATTTCCAAGTCAAAAATATTTTATTTTATCTATGCACAGTAAAAGTTCTAAATCCTAAGGTATACAAATATTTACAAATCTCATTTAAAAATTAGCTTATACTCCCTTAAATAGTTAATATCCCCTTATGGAAATATATATTTAAAATCTGCAATTTGAGTCATTAAGAACAAATAATTTGAAAGCAAGGTAACAATAATCTGAAAGTGATAACAGTGAATACACCACTTAACATTTTTGTTCAAAAGAAATCTGGTAAATAATTTCTCAATTTATCATTAAAAAATTATAGATGATTACTATATTGTTGATTGAAATTATAATTTTTAAAAAATCACACGAGAGAGACAATTTAATAAATGAATAAGATAGTTACTCCATATGCCTGAAATTCCATTTTTCCATAAAATGACTAATTTCCAAAAAGGTTTAAATAATGAAACCTGTGGCAGATCTGCTAATCTAAGAAATTCAAAAAGCCTTATAATTTGTGACCTTGGGATAACATAAGCGAAAAGAAAAAAAGATTGATCTGGATATTAGAAAACTTAAAAGTAAATTAATCTGTCATGTTAAACATAAATCTAAAAAATTTTTTGAAGTAAATCAAGTTTCTGATTGGAACCCACAAAAAAATAGAAAATGAGGCTAACAAAACTACTTGGCATAGGACAATTGTAAACTAACTGAAAACAATAGGAAAGATATGGATAGGACACCCTAAAAATTACAAAATAATAAACCAACCTATTGCTTTAAAAACTTTTCTGAAGCTAGTTTGTTTACCCAGTCCATCTTCAAAATTTGTCTAAGACCAAGAACAGAATACCATGCAATTTTTCACCAGACAATTTTGATTTTGTATTTGTAATGTCAAATATTAGATTTTGTGAGCTAAGAAATATCACTGAATAAATAAGGATAGAAGCATGGAAGTTTCACCAAAATGTGAAATTTTTGCAACAAATAATTGTAATAGATAAAGATTGAATTAACTTTAACCACAATAACTAATTATTGCTACTGACAAGTCTGAGACTGGTTATTTTCCAGGTCTGATGTAAGAGTTTTCCAGGTGTTTTTCTAAACAAATTTGCGGAATATTTCCTACTTTTTAGAGTATTCCCAACCTAACAACTCCAGGTTTTCCCTGACCAGAGGGAACTGTGAGATTCATGTTATTTAGCTAAATATTCTTTCGCAGGTAACATTCCTGAAGAATCTAAATACAGTCATCTTTTAACTTGACCAATACCCGGTCCGGTGGGTTTCCTGATAAATCTGAATTAGTCTTATCAGATGAATGTAAAATTCTGTTCAGGAAAATCTCTTCACTTTAAACCATGAAACTTTATAGAATCGCAAGAAACTACCTGTTATTCAACTAAGAAAAAAAAATGGAAAAAAAATAGTTTAATCATTATTAAAATTATATATTACTTTAGCATACATGCTTTGTCAAAGGGCAATGCATGTACTTACATAGGACCAGCACTTAAATATTTTTGTCTCCTAAGACTTTTCTCCAAATAGTAAAAATGAAAGATTGATTATAAGCAGGAATTAATAATAAACTTAACTTTGGAACTACAAAATTAGCAATCTGAAGGAAAGTTCAAAGGACTATATGGAAATCATGAGCAAGTTCTCCAATCTCATACTCTCATTAAGGAAATCACATGAAGGACTATCTTAGCCGTCTGAGGTCTTCAGATTAGACAAAAATAAATCTGAGAATTGGTAACCATATCCATAACTAGTAGACCCTTTCTATATTGGAAAAAAAATCGAAACTCTAATCTCAACTAGCTTTATTAACTGCAATTGAAGATCATTAAACTATCGAAGAGTGAGATTTTAGCTAACATTAACTTATAGGAAACTGGAACAAAAATTCAATTTAACTTTACAAGGCAATTACTTTTTAAATCAGGACTACAAAATTATGAAGCCTTGGGCAGTAGTAAAACTAAATAGGCTACAAAAACAGAAAAGTTGCAGTCATCTTTTTTTATTCTATAAATAATCACAAAATAAATAAGCTAAGTAGCGTGCACGCACAAGACTTTTAATTTTAGTTATCTACTTCCATGGGTTTTTTAATGTTATTTAAGCTTAACAAAAATTCTTATTTGGTCTTTATTTCTTAAAAACAGATTCAGTAAGCCATAATAGTTAAGCATAAAATTTGATGCAAGAACTAAACTCAGCATGGATATAATTTACCTTCTCCTTCATCCTCCTCATCTTCTCCATCACCTTCTTCCTCAACTACTACGACTGAGTCATCAACTTCATCATCCTCACTGAAAGAATTTTAAAAATTAAGCTTCTTTATAAATCTATTTCATAAGCAATCAACCTAAATTAAACAATCTTAACAAATGTCTAAGCTTTTTAAAACATATCACTGTTAGAAAAAGATTACTTAATTAATGATCAGCAATAGATTACTTAATTTATATTAAAATAAAAGTAGCAGTCTTTGACAAAGGAAACTATTTTCAAAACATAAAATAAGCACACAACAGGCATAAATATATTTCAAAGTAATGAAATCCAAATGACAAATCTTTCAAGACACGAGCACTAATAATTTACTACTCAGTGCACAGCTTAATATTAATAAATATTTATTTTTTTAAATAAATTCAATAATTTTTACAACAGATTTAACACACATATGTATAGTTCATACACTCAACTAAAATTATTATAGTGATAAAACATATTGGAATTTAAAGCAAAAAAATAAATTTTAAAAAAATTTGACTGTTGCATTCGATAATTCATAAACAAAAACTATCTGAGCTGTGGTGGCTCAGAGCATAGATCGTTAACCTTCCAATGAGGTGACCGGATTCGAATCTGGTCACCTCATTGGAAGGTTTGGACAAAATATATTAAGAGGAAATATGCTATCACTGCACTCTTGTTTGAGCTACATTAGGATAACTATTACAGGGTGCGTAGCCAAATTATTCAACAAAAAATAAGCACCTTTTAAGCAATAAAAAAATATTTTCCAGCACTTAACATAATTAGTAAGCATAAAGTAAGTAATTAGAAAACATAACTAGTAAACATAATTAGTAAGGGTTGGGAAGCTTTTGACAAATAAGGGTTTTATCCTGTTTTAACCGTCATGTCAAAAAAAAAAAAAAATTGGCATTGTTTTTGACACCCAATGAAAAAAGCACTTTAAGGGCTTTTAAAAAACGAAAATAAGCACTTTTTAAAAACACTACACACCCTGTAATAGTTTTAATTGCTGGAAAAACTTAAAGAAATAAGGAACAGCTTAACATAGTTAAAACAAATGCTTCAGTAAATTTAACAGTTTGGTATAACAGAAATATCCTTAAATATCCTAAGGCACTTTGAGTGGTCACAAGGGGAAAATAAAATTCCTAGTATTTTCCGAGTTTGTAAAGTAAAACCCAAAATTGTTTGCAATCTCCCTTGTTATTTTAGGTGATTTTTAAATTCCTTGCTTTTCTGGGTGCTCTTTGTGGATTGGCAACCCTTTCTTTCAAATTGTAATTTTAATTCTGGTTTTCCTTTGAAATTGTTTTCTTATTTCCAATGCTCGACAAAAGGAGAACTTTCTAAATTAGTGGATCCAATTATAAGTTAAAACCTTAATCTAAGCTTTGAAACTGGTCTTAAAATTCTTAGCTTATTCTCTGAAATACAAGGTAACACATAATCACTCACAAATTTGGTATCCAGGGGTGATTGTGAGCCCGAGTCAAAATTCCGGAAAATTTCTTGAGTTAAAAAAAAAAAAAAAAAAAAAACAGTTTAAATTGAAAAATTAGAAAAAAATTTAAACAAGTTTTTTTTTTCTCCTTTTTCTTAGTTTACTTAAAATATATTTAAAATTTTACACATACCTATACCATTTACACATACCTATACCTGGAGAAGTAATTAAAATTTACAAATATGTCTTTCTTTCTTGAGTTTAACAACTATTTACTGATAAAAAATTAATATTAATCATGAATATAAGCTTATAAAGTATCTCTCTGGCTCACCCTTACAAACAAATAAAATAAACTGTGTTTTTAAGTTCCACCTTTGAAAATTTGATTTTCGGAAACTTCTGCAATCAATGATTTTTTGAAACGTCTGGACCTTCGATCTCCGGAAACTTCCGGATCACTGCTAGTGAAAAATCCGGATTTTTTCCGGAGCACAATCAGCCCTGGGTATCTCAAACTATGCCCGCAACAGGAGTTTAGTGATAATATAAAATTGTAACATGGAGCTTTTTTTTGGATTTCTAAAAATAATATCTTGAGAATTTTATTCAGAAAAGCTTTAATTAAAAGATAGTAACAGAACAACTACCTTTCCTCATCTTCACCCTCTAATCCATTCTCTACTTCAATATCTGGAACTAAAAAGTATTGCAGAGGGTTTGGCCACATGTCATCTTTAATTACCTGTAAAACACAATCATTATACTACATACAATACACAGATCTAGTTAAGTAAGAAACTTAAACAAGCATTGTTAAAGAGTCAGCCTACACACAATATGAAACATTCAAAAATATTTTTAAAAAATCACTAAAATACCTCAAATAGTTAGCTAATATTATAAATAGCAAAGCTTAAAAATTTCCATTGTAATTTTAAACATACATGAGAATTGCAAAAAAAAATGACACGTTGACATTCATGAGTGAGTTTCAAGGCAAAATTTAATGATTGAGACCTTAACATATTTATAAGGATGCCATAAATAATCTAATTTCACTTACATCTTAGGTTTTTTTTAAAGGTAAGGTTTTTTTTAATGACAAGAACTTTGAAAATAAAGCAATCATAAAACGTAATTACAATACACAAAGGAAGTATATACAAATATGTATAACGGGAATTCTTACTTGTATAAAATTGTTGGAATGTTAACCTCGAGCTAAGACTGGCTTTTTGTTGACAGAAACTGGTTATAACCATTAAAAATCAAAAGAAACTAAGAAACCCTTAAAAGTTCTAGTAATTAATCATAAAATAATTTTTTTTAAAAACTAAAATTCTATAACCTGTTCTGTACTAGAAATTTTAGCTTTGTAATGTTATTGAAACTATGACAAATTTATTTATCAGGTCATGGTTTATAAATAAATTACATTGTTTACATTAATTATAAACTAATATATCACATTTGTATGAAATAAAGTAATAAAATAAATTTAAATACTAATTTTTATTTCTTTTTTTAAAATTAAAATTTAATTTTTATTCTACTCTTAACTAAGCAATTCAACTCTTAATAAAATCTTATGAAATGCCATTAAAAAATACAACATCAATGCATATAAGCAGTGTCTGTTATAAATACAAAAATATATATGTATCACATAATATATGCAGCTAAATAAAATATACAATTCCTTTTTCAGTCTCAAAAAACTGAAATATCAAATCAGTAGGCCGTCATGAGCATGAAACACAAATTGATATTTAGTTAAAGAGACATTTAATTAAAGAGACATCTACTAAAAAAAAACATTAATATGTCATTATTTTTAGTTAGACATGTGTTTTAAATTACCATAAAGGTTAATAATTTCTTTAATTCATAATTTAAGTAAGGTTAATTCTGATTTCCTATTGTATTGCAGAGCACAAAAAAAAAAAGAAACACTTCCAGTTTTACATAGTTATTAGCAAAAATTAACTCATTATAAAATACATAAACAATGTTAATGACAATTCTAAAAGCATTAAAGTTATTTTTTACCCAAAAAATAATAAAACCGCCGCATTACCTCAGCTATATCATCTGCAGAAGCGTCACCATGATCAGCATACCATGTGAAAAATGTCCTTGGCTGTTCATGCGCCCTTTTTCGGCTATTTTTTAACTGTGCTTGTCTGTCTTTATGTTTTTTTGTTAGGTCCATTCCATCCTTCCATTTTATGATCGTAGACTGAGATGCAGGATCACCTATATAAGATTGAGAATTGTTTATTGTTGTTAAGAATTAAAGAACTCATCTTTTTTTTTTATTTAATTTATATTTGCTTATTTAAGTTCATTGCTATTGAACATTACTGTAACTGTATCTATTGATTATTAATTGAAGCACCATGTGCATTTATGGGAATTTAGAATCATTTGTTAGAAATAAAGTCTGTTTTATATGAACAGAAGATTCCATTGTGTTCTGTTACAGAGAAATATTGATCCATAAAGAAACTTGGTTCATAGTAAATATTTATTCTGAGAATTTCCTTCACTCCAACTTATACATGAATATTTTCAATACTAGTAAACTAATATGAATTATATTAATATATTATTAGTCCACTGATTGGTGAACTATTTATAAAAAATATAAGTGCTTAAATGAGTTATCATGGTTGGCAAGTTTTTGACACATGCAAGTTTTTACCAGTTTATACCATGGTTTTTACCGTCATGTCAAAAACCCCTCTGTCAGAACGTCAAAAACCCATAGTTTTGATAAAACTGTATTTTAATTTGAGTTTAACTGCTTATGATTTAAAATTAATTCATTTTTGGGCAATAAAATTAGAAAAAAAGAGTTGAAAGATATTTAAGAACAGATTTTTGCCCTTTTCCAACATGATTATATCAAATCATAGTATTTGAAGTAAAATATTAGGATACTCTGCAAAATTTTCAACATTTCCAAGCATCATTTTGTTTGGCATATTACCTTACTGAAGAATGTCAAGTCATTCCTGACTTAGAGTTTGTTAGTAGTTACAAGTTTTGAAAGTTTTGTTTAGCTTATTTCTAATATTTAAGAAATGCCAAATTTTAAATTCTTCTTTTTGGTTCTTGAATTTATTAATACAGTAGGGAACCGATAATCCAGAACGATCGGGATCATCGTTATTCCGGATAACTGATGTTTCCGGTTTTCTGAATCGCTACAAAAAGCCATTTTTTTATTGATAAATCCAACTTTAAAAAAAAAAAATTGGAAATAATCTTAAAAAGAAGAAAAAACGATGAAGTAATACACTAATGATTATTTCCAAAATTATGGTAAGGTAAACATCTTTCAAAAAAGGAAGAAAAATCCTAAAATCTTATGAGGAAATAAAATTTCTTTTTAAAAAATGGGGGGAAATTTATCGATTCATCAAATTTATCAAATAATCAAATTTATCGAATTTCGTTCCGGTTTTTTGGTTTTCCGGTATTCTGAATTCCGGATAACGGGTTCTGTACTGTAGTTCCAAGTTTTTTTGTATGTTTGCTTATTTCTAACAATCAAGAAGTGCAAAATTTTGAATTCCTTGCAAATCAAGTGAAAATATATTGTCCGCTATATGCCATAAATTAAAGAAAACAGTAAGTTTTTGACGGTTTTTACCACTGCCATGTCAAAAACCAGTTTTTGACGGCAAAAACCCAACCCTGTGAATTATGTTTCAATGAAGGAGGAATTAAATTAAGAGTAAATAGAAATTTTATCTAATACGTTAACTACTAAGATACTTTTTGCATTTTTATTTTCAATATTCTAAAATTGGTTATTTAAAAAAAAGTCACAAAAGTGATTGGAAAAATTTCAATTTTACATATTTTTATTTATAGTGATTTAATATTTTCTATACTTAAGTTTAAGTTTCGACAGTAAGTGTAAAAAGAAAGGGTTTAATAACTAAATAATTCAAGAACATGATTTATCACAGGTAATTTTAAGTCTGCTTAATTATAAAAGCTTCCTATCTATCATAGCTAACAACTAACTATCCTTACAGTAAAATTTTATATCTTCAAAATCAGTCGGAAATTATTTTTTTTACATGACTGATAAAATCATTATTAAAACTGATCGTATTGGTGCGTTTTTAGTGTCAAAAGACATGTTCTTTATACTACAAACAATTTTTTTTAATGGACAATTAGAATAGAATTAAATTAAATAGTATGGACATACCTGATGAACCGAGGTGGAATTCTTTGACAATGACATCATTTTCAAAATAGGGATTCTCATCGAAATAGAATTTAATTCTATATCCTGATTTGATATCTTCAAATTCTTCAACTTCAAGCTTGGTTAAGAAATGAAGACACTCTTCTTCTTCCTCATCCAAAATGGCTGAGATTTGTGGATGATTTACAAACTTCACAGGTATATTAAAGAAAAGAACAGAACACAAAATGTAAAATACTATTTCCGAGCTAAATATTGTAATTTTTCCAGTAAGCCAGATATTTCTCCCAGTTGAATCATTAGAAATTGTTTATATACGGTTAAACAATCATCAACTCCTCCATGTTTCATTTAAAATACTATCATTTATATACTTTAACCCACTGGCGGTTTAGCAAAAGGGCAAGATTGGGAGAATTCTTCTCCCCGATACACCAAATCCCCATCTAATAAGATAGAAAAACTGGTTGTGCTATGTGAAGACTGCAGGTTAAAATAAGACTTTTTACATGCAGAACCGTCAGTCTAATGAAGAATTACTCTAAAACGTAATTAGTCTAATACGAAAACCCATTAAAAAAAACAGTCACATGCTTATTGTATTCAAGTAAAATTGCTAATATAACTAACTACAGTAAATTTACAATTTTTTCTTAAGACTTTTACAATATTTAAATCTGCTAGATACTGTTACCAGAGTTGTCATGATATGAGATCTCACAACAATCAAGTCAAAACATAGGAAATGATGCAAAAACATTCACAGAATAGATCATACAATTAAAACTACGCTAACTTAAGGCATTGCATTGCACTATATTGAACTATGCAAATACACCTTATAAGTAACTATTAAGCTTAAATTTTAATAGTAAATCATTCTCCCCTACAATTTATGGTTAATGTTTGCTAAGGGATTAATAACAAACCCTTAATTTCTATTTAACAGTCCCTGATATTAAGATTAGTTTTAATAATGAGAAACTACTTAGATTATGACACAGGCAAAAATTTTTAAATGCTCTTTCGTAGACACTAGATTAGAATGATCAGAATAACTGATCAACAAATTTAATTCACTACGACAATCAGGTGCTCAGTTGATTCAACTTCCTTATATTAAAAACAATCATAATTAAATACTCTATATTGCATAAGGTAAGTTAGCTATCTGGTGATTTGATACATATGTAAATAAAGCGAAAACCAATCATTCATATGAGGGTTAAAAAGAGTAGCAATAACCAAATGACCAATTAATGCAATAAATTATGGTATCCAGTTATAGAAATTTGGAAAAAAGGTAAAAAAATTATTTCAAACCCAGGGGATATATCTGCATCATGATCTGTTGCATCAATTACTATCACCAAGATGCGAAATAGATTTAAAACTTCCTTCTTTTTTTTTAAATTTAGATGTTTGCCCAGAGATGGCTACAAATTATCCTTTTCAAGATGGTCTCTTTCTTTGATGCTTTTGTTTGAATCCTGTGGGTCTTTGCCCACAAGATGCCAAGATATGGCTATTATTCTGCTACAGATGAAGATACAGAAATCTCCCCTAGAGCATTGCTCTAACCAGCGGGAAATATAATAGTAAAGCTTTTACATTCAATTTAAAATGATAAAATATGAGATTTAGGACACTATTTACAATTGTCATTCTTTGTCTCTGAACTATTATTACATAACTCAATTAACAATATAATAAACAATTTAAAAAATTAGTACCAATAAACAATAAATAGCTTTATATTTGTAGATATATTCAATCAAATAGAAACACTCAGATTATGTTCTCAAAATGCAGACATTAAAAACATTTATAATTAGCAACTTTGATAAAATTATTAACTATTAACCGAAAAATAAATAAAACTTCACTGATGTTACCGAACAAAAATGAAATGCGTCAGATATTAACACAACATTATAATGCTGCACGTGTGGTAAGACAATACCCAAAATGGACGCCACCTCAAGAACATTAATCAAAATCGGAGAAATTGCCATATATTGTCAATCTCACGAAAACATTCCTTTATTAATATGAATTAACACTGCATTTTAGTAAGCAATCAAAACAAATTGTATATTAAAAGACAAAATAATGAATATCGAACTCCCGCTCAAACTCAGCAGGAGCCGGTCTAACCTAAACAATCCCACATGCCTTATAATAACAAATAAAACACTAGCGTAGACTAGTTTTCGCCAATAGTAAACATATCTAATACATTTATCACATTATATTATTAATTGTCATTAACTGACACGCCGGTCATTGTACACCGGACAAAGCATGTGGCCCTACAGCCGAAATGTATGTTAGGCCTAAAATTAACGACAACCATGTTTTATCATAGAACATATAGTACTTACATTAAAACAAAATGGTAGAAAAGGATACAGCGGTCACCCAAAAGTTTGGGATTTTTCTGATCAGCTCATTTCGCTTTTCAAAGAAAGGCTTCCTTAATTTGTTATATTTCTGTTCAACTTTCAGGATTTCTTCACTGGCTTTTTCATTCAAAGCGTCGATATCATTCTGACAAGCGTCGATTTCTTCTAATGCTTTCTGTGTTTCTGCATCATAATCTCTACTTTCATCATTGTCTCCAACATCCACTTTCTTCATCTTTTTTGGAGTTGCTCCACTCGCAGACATTGCAACAAAATTTAAACACGAAAACAATGATTATATTAATTTAATTGAAGTACACGACACAAACTATCACGACCGAATCTGGAAGATTAATTTCGCCGACTGTGAGCTCGAAGTATTTCCCGCATGCGCAGTAGTTCAAAAAAGTGGACACGTTTTAGTTTTGAAACGCGTAATGTGATTGGTTCTTTTCCTATTTATCCTCCAATTGTTCAGCGGAGTCCAATAACTGTGTCCAATAAACGCTACTCTCTTTTCGAATCTAATTAGATATACATGAACATGTAGAGTTATCCACGTTGAAAAGTTGATCGCCCAAAATTTGAACTATTGGCAAACAATTGAACTTTGTTTTTTTTAATCACCCTATTTTTGTTTCGTTAATAACATTTTCAGAAACTCCTTTGGTAAAGTAATATAGAAATTTCTTATAATTTTACACTAAAATAAAATAAGTTTAAACTATCAATTGGCGTGATCATTGTCAGTTTTATTTCATTACATGTTACAATTGAAAATAAAAAATCTGTCTTCAAAAATTTGCAAGAAATACAAAGTTTTAACAATTAAAAAAATAAACTTTTATTTTCTCAGATTAAAAGATACTACAGCATATGTCGAAGAAGACATTTGCATTGTCACAGGTTTAAATATAAAATAACATGTCCTAGGATAACTTTGATCTTCAGATCTTCGATTCTTTCTTCAAATCTTTCTCAAATTAAATATATTATGAGGAGAAATTAAGAGATGCCGGTTTATCAATAACGTGAAGGGACACCGACTACTATTTACAATATTCGAGTTGGCCATTGAATCTTGGCGATTGCTTCCAACGATTACCTTGGCAACCCTCAGTCAAAACAGAAAATGGCTTCCTTCAAGATGAGTGCAGACGATTCTGAAGAAAACAAATGCAACGAAATTAATCGTGACGTCGTCAATCTTAAATCAGAATATGAACAAAAAAATACATCATATCTCAAGAGTGTCGTTTTGTCACCCATAAGTATCATCAAAAAGAGAACAGAAAGCTGCTTTCGTAATTTACCTGGATTGCCAGCGACCGAAGATCACAGCAAGGGTAATGTCACTGTGTAGTATAGTTCTTGTTATTTATTGTTAAAATTGACAGTATCACGTCATAAATGATCTGTAGAAACTACTTGCCTAAATATTATTCCCTTTGATGATTTTATCTATTTTATATTCTAAATGTTTTGACCTAAAATAATATTTCTCCACCCTTTCGATTGTGTGCCTTATCACACACGAACGAAATGTATTCCGGATATATCTGTTTATGATAAACAAAAAAGCGACCATGTGTGTATTCTATATGACTACTCTGTTTTGAATAAGTTTCTCGATGTATTTTGTCTACATTACATATTTTAAGTATGAATTTATATTATCGAGTATTTACTTTTTTGGGAGATAAATTTTATTGTATTGGTGCATTTTGAGTAATTAACTGTCAAATACTGCTGTGTTTTTGGTTCGTATTGAATAATCCTTAATGACTGAATCTGATGATAGGATTCGGGCTTTATCTAATTTATATCCACTTTTTATTAGATTCAAATTCTAAATTGTTTTATAAATTCAATTTCATTTTCTTTTACGTATATCTAAATTTTTTTGGAGTGAGTTATTTCATTATTTTCAAGATATGTATGTATACAAATTTAAAGCAGTATAGTTATATATAATCAATTATAGGTTAATTCTTTCAGATCAATATGTTTATTCCTATTAATTAAGTATCTTTTCATTTCTTCTGAAGAGCAACAGGAATACATCATACTTATTGATTTTATGTTGTATCTGAATTGCTGTGACACTGCTATTTACATTTAATTTTAAATGATTTAAAATACTCAAACATCTTTTCCCATTAAAAAATTTTTTAATTTTCATCTTTTGTTACTCTGTACAGGGGTCTGTCCCAGCCAAATTTACTACCGTTTAGCGGTACTTTCACAAATTCAAGTTTAGAAAAAACGGTAGTTACACAAAATACTTTTTCATTAAATTTTATTTTTATGTCTTGTAAGAAGCAGTAAATCCGTATTTTTACCATATTTTTGTGTTGATATTTTAATATAATTTTCAATTTTCACAAATTATTTCTAAATTTTCACAAAATAGTTACCCCTCAGAAAAACCTAGACAGACCCTTGCTGTACATCTGTTCGTCATCACTGGCAGCAGTTTTTTTTTTATTTCAATGTACCACATTAAGCTAAATTACTATTAAACATGGATGGATCACTGATTATTTTATGGTGGTTTAAGTCAAATTTTAGTTATCTATAACAAATAAGGATGATTTATGTATTGTGATTAGCAGCAAAATAAATGCAGAGTCTTTTCAACTTTTAAGTAATGGCTTGTGAGGAACGAAAAAAAGAAAATGATGGAAAACTGAGTAAAATCGAATGGTATAACTAACTCCTAGGTAAACCTTTATATGTTTTACTTTCTTTTTTTTTAAATTACCAGCAGGATTGGGGTGTTGGATATCCTAAACTGGTTTTGGATAGATCACGTGGGTTTTACTGTCCGAGACTGACTAAAACTGTCTTTAAATGTCTAAAACCTTGAACATTGATAAAAGGTAAAGATCCAATATGTGTAACCATTGCACACATCATAATTACATAGATCAATAAGTATTTAATACTTTTTATACAATTTACTTTAATTTATTAAACAAATAGGAAAAAAATTTAACTTTTGAAGCTCCACAATGCATTGAACAACTTTAACTTTTTATTTTTCACAAGATTTTTTTTAAATTGTGACATAATCTGAATAAAATAGTTTTGGACGAAATGGTTTAAACCGTGGATTAATCCATTCTGTCTTAAACCTTGTCAACTCTGTCTGTAAGTTTAAAATGCATTTGGTACCTAGGAGGTTAAAGTTAATGCGCCAGATCGCAAAGCAGAAATATCTGCCAGCAAATAGATCAACTTTGAATATAAGCCATGATGAATAGAGCGACAATGTTGTATAGAGATGTTAATGACTTGTTGTGGAGCCCTTTTATAAATCCTGAATAAGTAGGTTCCAATCATATGTTAAGCTAACAAGAGCTCTTTTTATGAAATTAGACCAGTTTTTGTAAAAAAGGCCAAAAACCATTGTCTTTAAAGTTGTATTTTTTAAATTATCTAGAAAGTACAGTAAAATCTATTTTGTTTGCTCCTTGTTGCATTTGGTGGTCTCTTGGTAAGAGAAAACCCTGTGCTTCTCTTTTGTATATATTTCTGCTTATGCTACTGAACCTTGCATTCAATCAATTATCATGAATCTATATTTACTTTATAAATTTAGTGTTAGAGGCCCTGTGGTATTTTGTAGCATTTCATTGTATTCTTTATAGTCATATAAAGAAAATATCTTTTCCAATGAGAATAAAGAATAAATTTCATAGTATTCTTTAAAATCATTTACAGAAAATACCTTTTTTTGAATGAGACTAATGTGAGAATCAAAGTTACAAAGTGCTTTTGATTAATTTATCAAATTATCTATCCGGCATTTTGTAGCATTCTATTGTATTCTTTGTAGCCATATGCAGAAAATGTCTTTTCGAATGAGACTAAAGTAAGAATCAAAGTTGTAAAGGGCTTTTGATTGGTTCCCAAAAATATCTATCTGGCATTGTTTGCGGTTAATGTGGAAAATGTTATTTTCTAATAAGAGTAGAGTGGGAATCAAAGTTGTACAATTCTTTTGATTAGTTCCCATTCGTCAAATTATCTGTATAAATATTCTACTAAATTTAATGGAAATTAACCTAATCATTTTCCTTGATTACCAATTTTGATTAGTTCCCATTCATAAAATTATCTATCTGGCATTTTTTGCAGTTAATGTAGAAAATGTTTTTTTCCAATAAGAGTAGATTGGGAATCAAAGTTGTACAATTCTTTTGATTAGTTCCCATTTGTCAAGTTATCTGTGTAAATATTCTACTAAATTTATTGGAAATGGAAATTTTCCTTGATTACCAATTTTGATTAGTTCCCATTCATAAAATTATCTATCTAGCATTGTTTGCAGTTAATGTGGAAAATGATTTTTTCCAATAAGAGTAGGGTGACAATCAAAGTTGTACAATTCTTTTGATTAGTTCCCATTCGTCAAATTATCTGCGTAAATATTCATAAAATGTGATTTAGTATGCACTAAGATAATATTCTGCTAAATTTATTGGAAATGGAAATTAACCTAATCATTTTCCTTGATTACCTTTTGATTAGTTCCCATTCATAAAATTATCTATCTTGCATTGTTTGCAGTTAATGTGGAGAATGTTTATTTCCAATAAGAGTAGATTGGGAATCAAAGTTGTACAATTCTTTTCATTAGTTCCCCTTCATCAAATTATCTATGTAAATGTTCGTAAAATTTGATTTAGCATGTACCGAAATAATATTCTGCAAAATTTATTGGAAATGGAAATTAACCTAATCATTTTCCATGATTACCAATATTGATTAGTTCCCATTCATAAAATTATCTATCTGCCATTGTTTGCAATTAATTTGGAAAATGTTTTTTTCCAATAAGAGTAGAGTGGGAATCAAAGTTGTACAATTCTTTTGATTAGTTCCCATTCGTCAAATTATCTACGTAGATGTTTATAAAATATGATTTAGTATGCACCGAAATAATATTCTGCAAAATGTAATGGAAATTAACCTAATCATTTTCCTTGATTACCAAATTTGTCTAAGATTTTGTTTTTAAATTCCAGAGGTGATTGTTGTCCGGATTTTTCCCTGATCGCGCTTTGGAAATCCTAGGTCCAGACGTTTCAAGAAATCGTCAATCACATTTATGTATAAAAATTCTTGTGTATTTTATTTAAAAATCTTAGAACTAGAATTTATACTTGGCATCTTTCATTTGTAAATATTTTTTCTGGTAGAATAATAAATGTGATTGAAGATAAAAGTAAACTTATACATGATTATTCATTTAAATTATTCTGTATATAATTTATTTATAATTTAAATGGTCTGAAAATATCAATGATTTAAATTTATAAAGACATAAATTTTTTGAAATGTGCCATTAATGATTTTACTGGAGAAATTTTCAGGATTTTTAAGTTGGACTCACAATCACCCCTGAAATTCCCATTTAATTTTTGTTTACAAAAAAATTCTTATAATGTTTTTGCCACAATATAGTAATTTTACAAGAAGTTAATTCCTTGTAAAGTTTGACAATTTTGCACTTATTATTTTAATTGGATAAATTGATTGAGTGACTGATGTGCACAAGCTTATAATAAAATTAACTGTTTAATAATTCTAAAATCTAATTTCTGAATTTTTTTATCATGAAATGTTATTCAATTCAGTAATATCTAATGTTTTACTTTATAATGAAGCAAGGTCGATTTTAATTTTAAGGTTGAATTAGGAATAATTTTAAAAAATCAAGAGCACTATAGCGGAAATTATTAGGAGATCTTGATAAATATTACTGGTAAATGCCTTTTGAATCAAAAATTTAAAAAATATCTGGTAAACGCCTCTATAATTTTTATTAATTTTATGTTGTTGACAAATGCTGCTAGGTATTTGAATCTACATGTAATAAAAAGTAGATCTTGTCTTGTACTTTATCTGTCCATTCAGAGCACACTGACCATTTATTATGTAAGTTGATATACCTAGTAGCAGAAACACTCTAGTACTATGGGCTATCACAGTATCTACTTACGATTTTTTATCCCTGCATTAAGGAGGAGGAGGAAAGTCTGCTGTGACTTGTTTTTTTTTAAAGCATCTCAACTCTTAAACAATTGAGAAAACATTGCAAAAAATAGTGAATAAATATTTTTTTATATATTACTTGTTTATAGGTTTTTAAGGTTTTATTAATTTTTTTAAAGTATCATTGCATGAAATTCAGTTTTAATTTAAATAACATGATACTTGAAAATTTTGTTACTTACATGATAAATATCTGTATAAATTGAATTTATAAAGATAGTGACTTTTTCTGTAAATTCTGCTACCTGGTAGCAGGGTTGGCAGGTTTTTGACATGTGACAGTTTTTGACAGTTTAATCCATGGTTTAAACCGTCACGTCAAAAACCTCACTGTCAAAAATGTCGAAAATGTCAAAAACCTATATTCATATGTGAAATTTAATTAATACATAAAATTTATATATTTTTTATA
>NC_092213.1:25293493-25422929 GCF_043381705.1 Parasteatoda tepidariorum
CAGATTTTCAATAACACATGAAAATGAATACATAATATTACAAAAGATGTGAGCTTTCAAAAGTACAAGATTTTGGTTACTATTCAAAATATAAGTGTTTCTTCAAAATTTTAAATTTATTTTTTCTAGAACATATTTAGAAACACTATCCTTTATAAAAAATATATAAATTTTATGTATTAATTAAATTTCACATATGAATATAGGTTTTTGACATTTTCGACATTTTTGACAGTGAGGTTTTTGACGTGACGGTTTAAACTGTCAAAAACTGTCACATGTCAAAAACCTGCCAACCCTGCTATAGTATAATTAAATTTCAATATAATGCATGGCAACTGTTGGTAGTTTTGAAGTTTATATATTTTTTTGGCAAACTTTAGTTTTTGACATTTTTGACGGTTTAAACCAGTATTATACCCTTGTCATGTCAAAAACCACTTTTTGACGTCAAAAACCCAACCCTGCCTGGTAGTAGTAAATAAATTATACAAATATTTAATAAACAAATTTATCAAACTTGTAAATAAATCTAAACCATCTACCATCCCTATTTATGGTGTGTCGCCCCACTAATCAAAAATTCTGGCTAAGGGACTAATACTTATTTCAGGGAAGATGTGGAATTAAATTTTGTTTGGTTTCCTGATATTGTTAATAAAATATATACTACATATAATACTAAATTTCAACAATGGTTTTAATTTAAAATATATTAAACTAAAGTCATATCATATGTTTTTCCTCTATATCAATTTTATTATTTTAATAATATGTAACCCATGTGGCAGAATTTTTTCAAGCTTTCTGCGACAATTCTATCTAGTATTAATACCTTTCTGAAAGATATTTTTAATGATAGCAAATATATTTATTGTTACTATTTTGAAGTAACAGAAGCACTTTTTGTTTACTTTTTATATTAATCTGAAGTTCTAGCTAAAGCCAGTCATTGCAGAATTTTTTCATTTTCAATTGAAAGTAGGAAAAAAAATCATAAGCATTTATTCCACCTCCGATATGTGAGAAAGACATTTTTTTAATATAATTCTGCAGATAAAAAAAACATTGATTTCTTTGCTTCCCAAATTAAAAATCTTTCTGCAAGAACTCTGTAATGTTCTGGGACAATGTCTCCATGATTCTGCCACCGGGTATATAATAAAATGTTTTCTTTGATAGGAATACAGTCTATGCTCTTTAAAGAGACCCTTCCATTATAACAAACACTATATGAATAATAATATATTCATCAAGCATAGTTTTTTTGTCTGATAATTGCATTCACACTTTCTGTTAAGTAAGAGGTGATTTATTTTGGAGTTAAAACAAGTGGTATTGTTCGCAAATTTTGCTCATTCTCAATGCGTATGCTATTTAGCAATAATGGCTGCTCTTCGTCAGTGTAATGCTATTTGCTATAAGTGGTAATTAAAATTTAATGGATGTAGTTAAGAGAATATTACAAATTAATTGCTTAATTATCCAAGATACCTAAGAGCACTTAGTTTGCAATAATTTAAAAGCGTGATGTGATTTTAAAGGCAGAAGAACAAAGTGCTCTAATTTCATGACATCATTTTCGTAAAGCAAAATTTAAAAATCTAGAAAAAGCACTGAATGACTGGCTAACGTTTCTGTGCAATATAAAAAGATATGATTTGAAAATAAATTTTAATGTATTTTTTTACGTTTTTGCCAAAATAAATTCAGTATATATACCATGTATGCAAATATTTGCAATAATTTTACATACTCACGTTGTAGTGACCTCACATTAAAACATTATTTTTCGTTTGGGCCACATGGGTAATTATATCGAACGTCCGCTGAATTTCACAAATTTTATTTTTAATTTAACTATACAATCTAATTAAATATTTTTGAGCATATGTCACAAGCAATAACAGCAACCAAATATTTGTATAGCCTAATTTATTATTGGTAAACTTAGCTTTGAATTTAAAATAAAGTAGTTATATGCCTTTTTTCATTTATTTATATTTTTGTTCTTTTAGTGAAAAACAGCATGAAGGGTAAAAATTCTGATGAAAAGCTGAGTAAAAAGTCGGAGAAGAAGAGAGAAAACTCTTCTGTTCATCACACCAAAAAGAAAAAGCATAAAGAGAAAGATAAACATGAGCATCATTCATCTCATAAAGAAAAGCACAAGGATCGTCCAAAAACAAAAAGCACATCTGACAAAGATAAGTCCTCACTTAAGCATAAAAACCATAACTCTGTTACAAAAGTATCATCCAATTCCTACTTAAATAAAGATAAGCTAGAGCAACCTTTAAAGTCCATAAAAAATTCATTATTAAATAAAAGTGCCTCGTTTGAACACAACACAGTCATCACTTCACGTTCCATCACGCCAGTCGAAATGAATGAAAAGACAGATAAAGAAACTCTAGCTGAAAAAATTGTCCAAGCTGAGCCTTCAAATGACAAAGGTTCTAACAATCTGTTGGTTTCTAGCAAACAGTCTCTTAATGAAAATTCAAAGAAAAGAAAAAATATTGATATGCTTCAGTGCAATGGTGAAGATATTATTGATACATCTAATGTTGCAAAAAGAATTAAAATTGAACCCTTGTCAAATGATAATTATCACATCATCAACAATCTTATTAGTTCTACTTGTGACAAAGTGTGTGAAATTACTTCTCTTTCTGAACTTAACAGTTCATTGGATGATATCCATAAAGAGGCTGGTATTAGTTATCAGGAAAAAAACAATAGTATTAAATCTCTGAGCTCTTGTGAGATTTTTCCTGGTACTGTTTCCAAAGAAAGCACGGTGAATGAAAATGTTAGCCTTTCAGGTGAACCTAAAAGTGTTGTACATAATTCTTCTTGTGATACACATAAACTCTTAGATAGAGAAAAGTCTGTTAATGCTTTTTCAAATACCTGTCTTTCTTTATCATGTGATGAATTGAAGGCAGATCACTCTAATATTTCAGGTAACAAATCTGAAATCTGTTGCAATATTTTAAACTCTATTTCTGTTAATTGTTCATCAGTCTCAGAAAGTAATTTATGTTCTTCCTCATCAGTCTCTGTACAAATATCGGAAGAGTCGGCTGTTGCTGTGACCCCTGAAGATACTCTAATTCAACCACAAATCAGCTGCTCTACCAATAATAAAAAACTGAATGAAAGTTCAGATGTGATTAAGACTCATGCTTTGGGACACAATTCTTGCGAATCACGCAAACTAAGTTCAACTTTAAAAATCAAAGATGACCATTATAAATCAAAAACACTTTCAGAGTCACATCATAAGAAAAATAAAAGTAGCCATTCAAAAGATAAAATTAAAAAGCATAAGCACTCGAATGTAGATAATATACATCAAGTAATTAAGCAAAAGAAACCAAATGACTCAAGTTCGGAAAAACACAAAAAAGCAAAAGTAAAGGAATCTGTAAATGATGTTTCGAAAACAACTGAATCGTCTAAAGTAAAAAATGGCGATTTAAAGACGCCTGAATCATCTAAATTGAAAAGTGGTGATTTAAAAATCAGTGATTCATCAAAATTGAAAACTGATGATTTAAAAATAAACGATTCATCGAAATTGAAAACTGATGATTTAAAAATCACTGATTCATCGAAATTGAAAACTGAAGATTTAAAAATCACTGATTCATCAAAATTGAAAACTGATGATTTAAAAATCACTGATTCATCAAAATTGAAAAGTGATAACTTAAAAGCTACTGACTCATCTAAATTGAAGAGTGATTTAACAAAAAGTTCTAAAGTCAAAATTAAATTAGATTCAAGTTCATCTTCTAAGACGGAGCTTTGTACTAAGTGTAAGCAAAAAGTCTCCAGTTTTCGTCATGTGAGTATACAATGTAAACGTGACAGGCATGATAAAGTTGTGGAAAAAAATGGTGTATCTCAAAGAATACCAAGACTACCCCAAGGTATGGATTTAAAGCATTTAAAATATGGAAAATATATACGTCTTGAAGTATTTCCAAATGGTGGAGCTGCTCTCCTTCATCTTTATTGGGATGAAATATGTCATCTGCAGCAGAAAGAACTTAACTGCTTGGCTGAGGAATTTTTGAAGGTAATATTTTTGCATTTAATAAGTTATTTAAATCCTTGGTTCATTAATGACATGTAATTTTTTATGAAATTTTTTAAATATTTAGGATTTATTAGGTTTCAATTGGCAAAATTGCATTATTGGGTTTTAATCAATTTTAGCTCTTTGAAGTGTCGTTTTAAAATTCTTATAGTCATACAGGTTTTTCAAAATGCAAAAAAAAAAAATAAAGAAAAAGTTAAATGCAGTTTTTTTATACATAGCTGTGAAAAATTATAATTTAATAACAAAAAAAAAACAAGAGAGGGCCAAATAGTGGATCATTTTATATATTAAAAAAGTAGTATTTACTAGTACAGTACAGAACCCGTTATCCGGAAATCAGAAAACCAAAAAACCAGAACGAAATTCGATAAATATTCCCGCCAATTTTTTTTTTTATTTTTAAATGTTTTTTTCCTGCTAAGATTTTAGGATTTTTCTTTCTTTTTTGATTTTTCTTTCTTTTTTGATTTTTCTTTTTTGATTTTTCTTTCTTTTAGGATTTTTATTTCTTTCTTACCATCATTTTGGAAATAATCATTAGTGTATTACTTCATCATTTTTTCTTCTTTTTAAGATTATTTCCAAATATATTTTTTAATTAGGTTTAACAATTAAAAAAAACGGCTTTTTGTAGCAATTCAGAAAACCGTAAAAATCAGTTATCCGGAATAGCGATGGTCCCTATCGTTCCGGATAATCGGTTCCCTACTGTATGTGTATATGTATACTAATATAGTATTTATTTATGTAATTAAAATAATTTTTTAATTATATTTATAAGTGACATTGTAAATAAAAATCAGGTATCATGTTTAGATCTGATTTNGAAGAAAAAGCACCTATAAGAATACTATCCAGTTATCTTAAGATCACTTCCCCATTAAAAGTTTGAGGTAGCCTGCAGTTATGGAAACGTAAGTAAAACCAGAGCTCATTCTAGGCAGAAAAAAGGGCAGTTTGCAAAAGTTTAAAAAAAAGGCAATAATTTCTTTCTATGGGCTTTACACATTCTATTAAAAAACATTGTCAATTTTTTTTTTCTACTTTACTAAAAGTACCAAAGCAATCATATTAATTACTAATTTTTATTAATAAATTAACATATATATATCGAGTTAATGAGCTAATTAGCTTAGTAATTTATTTAAAATGCATGCATATATTAATAAAATAATAAATGTATGTTTTTAAGTGTCTGTAGTTATGATTTAAAAATTAAAATGATTAATTATAATTATGATTTAATGATAGTGAAGTAACTGCAAACTTTCAAAGACAAGTGCAACAAGGGGGTGTGATGGCTATTTTTCCTTTCCCATATAAATCTATGTATTGACAGCAATGACAAACTAAATAAAAAGAGTTGAAAATAAAGAAGGGTTGAGGAAAGAAAGGGCAAAAAGGGTATGGAATCTATTACATCAGGACACTAATTTACTTTACGGGCAACAGGTTGGATTCTTTTGACTAAAAGGGCAGCAGGGTGCTGCGCCCTGGTTACCCTGCCTAGAATGAGCTCTGGTTACAAAGTTTCTATGTTCTGGAAACCTAACATAATATAAGTAGTAGGTCAGTGTTTGATTTTAAATTAAAGAAGGAAAAAAATAATAATAAATTGTTTTCATATAGTTGAACTTTTGATAAATGTATTAAAATTAAAAATTCAGTTGAAAATTAATCACTGACATTACTAGTCCATATCTTAAATTTATATTTTGGAACATGATCATATTACAAGTTGTATTGTAAATATGTTTTGTGGTGTGTTATAATTTCCAACATACTAACAAACTAAAATTTTTTGTTGAAAAAAAATTCAATATGATTTATATTCAGTTCTAAAAGGTTTACTGCTATCACCCGATTAATACTCCTTGGAAACATTCTTTAAGAAATTCTGATAAAAAGAAAAGTTAATAAAAAAACAAGAGAAACAAAAAAAAATTGTTCTTAGTTATCCTTAAAATATAACCTTAAGGTTAAAAATCACAGTTTTCTATGTTACAGTACAGGGAAAAGTGACAATAAAATAATAAAGTCTATCAGAAACGTTGTTTATATTCTATTTTTTAAAGCAAAAAGTGATGGGGGGAAACGACAAAATTAACTCGCCTGAATATATTTTTCAAAGACAGTGCAAAACTCGTAGTTCAGTTAAAAGTAATTAGGGATGTAACGAATAGTGATTTGGCCGAATACTACATATTCATTGGCAAAATAGTGACATGTTCATTTTATTTTTTTAAAAAAGAAAAATTATTTTTTATGGAGAAATAAGTTGTCATTATTGAAAATTAATCAGAGCTTAACTGTATTATTGGTGTGGGGTAAATGGAACAAAAACTTTAATAGAAATGTTTAAAGTAATTTGATGTAAAGATAATTAGAAATATTTAAGATTAAAAAAAAAACTGACTAACAACTTTAATGCAAAAAATATTTCCCAGAACAAAATTATCCGTTAAACAATAAAAGAGAGAATGTATCAGAAATGCTTTTAAAAATGCAGTGCTATCTTAATTTTTGAAAGAAAATTTTAAAGCTAAACATTTCAGTTTTCTAATTATTGTATTTTCAAGAAAAATTAAAGATTAAAGTCTAATAGAAACCCTCTTTAATTTCTGTGTCAGAATAAAAATGTCTATAAAAACATAAGTTTTTTGAAAAGAAAAGATAGAAACTAAAAAACAATTTTAATTTTTGAACTAAAGATGTAACGCTACATACCTTAATTTAACTTTTTCGCATCTCCTAAATGACCATAAAAGAATAATGTTCATTAAAAACGCTCTTTGAAAAATACTTTCTTAATAAAAAGGCTGTTAAAAAAGAGAGAGAAAAATTTCTAGTTATCAGTGACAATAAAAAGAATAAAGTCTGTTAGAACCGCTCCATTAACATGCTTCGCTTTAGTTAAGACGGAAAACAAGCAAAAATTAAACAAAGAAGAGTTCTCAATTTTTAAAGGATAAAATTCACTTTCCTGAATATGCCGGCCGAGTGGTTAGCGTGCCTGACTGCTAAGGCAATGGCTGCAGGTTTGAATCCCGCTCTGGGCATGGATGTTTCTCTCTCTCTGTTGTCTTCTGATGTATGAATGTGGCCCACCCTATGAATGGGTATTTGTAGTGTGGGTAATGTTGCTCGCCTCCGTGACTTTGGTTCACAGGGGCCCACTGGGTAACAATAAATGAGNAAAAAATTCAATAAGATTTATATTCAGTTCTACATTCATTATATTCAGTTTTGTAATAAAATTTTAAAGCTAAACATTTCAGTTTTCTAATTATTGTATTTTCAAGAAAAATTAAAGATTAAAGTCTAATAGAAACCCTCTTTAATTTCCGTGTCAGAATGAAAATGTCTATAAAAACATAAATTTTTTGAAAAGAAAAGACAGAAACTAAAACAATTTTAATTTTTGAACTAAAGATGTAACGCTACATACCTTAATTTAACTTTTTCGCATCTCCTTAGTTTTAGGAAAAAATGACCGTAAAAGAATAATGTTCATTAAAAGCGCTCTTTGAAAAATACTTTCTTAATAAAAAGGCTGTTAAAAAAGAGAGAAAAAAATTTCTAGTTATCAGTGACAATAAAAAGAATAAAGTCTGTTAGAACAGCTCCATTAACATGCTTCGCTTTAGTTAAGACAGAAAACAAGCAAAAATGAAACAAAGAAGAGTTCTCAATTTTTAAAGGATAAAATTCACTTGCCTGAATATGCCGGCCGAGTGGTTAGCGTGCCTGACTGCTAAGTCAATGGCTGCAGGTTCGAATCCCGCTTTGGGCATGGATGTCTCTCTCTCTCTGTTGTCTTCTGATGTGTGAATGTGACCCACCGTATGAATGGGCATTTGTAGTGTGGGTAATGTTGCTCGCCTCCGTAACTTTGGTTCACAGGGGCCCACTGGGTAACAATAAATGAGCATCACTTCTGGCATCTTCTGAGGCGAAGAACAAAAGTTCAGTGCCTGCAAAGTTCAGTGCCTGGAGAAAAAAAATACTTGCCTGAATATATTTGAAAAAGAAAATTAAAAAAATCAATGGTTCGGTATAAAGTAATCTAGTTTCTATTCTTCAAACTTATCTCTTCCATGCATCTTTCAGAACATAAATTAACAAGTTTTAGATCTTAACAAGATACAATTTTAGATTATTCTATATTAAATCTATTAAAATCCCCCCCTCCCGAAAAAAAAAATTTTCGAGAAATAATTTTATAAATAGTACTTTGCTGAATATTTGGCCGATTATTCATTTACGTCCTCAAAAGTAATCTAGTTTCAATTCTTCAAATTTCGCTTTTCCATATCCACTGTTATGCACTCTTATCTTGATGTTTTTTTTTATTTTATTATTATATTTTATTACATGCATGGATTAAATACTTAACTAAACATTTAAATGAAATACAGTTTGTTTACTTTTGTTTCTTACTAACCTATTCTTTGTAGGAAACATTTTTAGAAGAACCTTATGGAGTTGCTAAGTATGTAATGGGTATTGTTCATAATGCAGCTGAGTATCTACCTGATATACTTGAACATTTTGCTGATAGATATCCTAATCTTGTTGTGAAAGCTGGTGCACTAACTCGCCAATCTGACATAGAAACTACAACAATGTTAAAATATTGTGAGCAAGTAAGTATTGACTGAAAATATATACTAAACAAATTTTTTTCTGCAATAAAGTGTGGGGGGACTTCCATATTGTGAACTGTCACGTGAACTACAATCTCCAAGGTGCCAAACAAGTTAAAAATAAATTTCCATATTTAAAACTTACAATTTTAAAAATAAATTAAAACATGTAGAGGTTTGCCTGAGGATGGGTATAAACTGTACTCTTCGAGTTCCTCCCTTTCTATAATTTTAGTTTAGTTATTTATAATTACATTTAGCAATTTCTTTTCTGCTATAAAGTATAGAGGGGTATTTCAATGTTTGTTAATTTAATGTCTTTATACAATTTTAAAGTTCTGTATTTTAATTTCTGTGAAATATTGAAAACAAACTATTGTTTTTATATTTTAATATAAGTCACTTTTTATAAATGAATTAAAAAGCTTAGAAATTAATACTATTACTTAAATTTGTTTACTAGCGAAAATGTTTGAAAATATAAGTTAATATTTTAAGTTTCTTTTTGAAATAAAATTTCTCTCAATTCTTCCACCTGGGTAAGAAGACACCTATTACTTCCAGAGGTTTTTTCCAAAATTTTGTCTGTCATCTTTGCTATGAAGTTTAACTATTTTAATTGGTCAATGTTTTGTGTTTCTTATTAGGTTCATGCTCATTACAGTCAAGGTACATTTCGAACTGGTCCATTACATCAAATAAGCCTTGTGGGAACTGTCCATGAAGAAGTAGGTGGTTATTTTCCAGAATTTCTTCAGATGCTAGAAGAAAATCCCTTTCTTTATTTGACTATGCCTTGGGGACCTATGTCTGTTGTGCACATGAATCCCCAAGAAAGCAACGATGGTCCAATACTTTGGGTTAGACCTGGTGAACAATTAGTTCCTACTGCTGATTTGTCTAAATCCCCAGGGAAAAGAAAGAGGTATAGCTCTTTTTTTGTCACTCTTAAATTACGATTTATATTATCTCAATGCCTTGAAAAAAGCTAGATATTTAGGAACAAACCTGAATGAAGTGTGTTAACTTTTTAAAAATATGTGTATAAATAAGATCTGTAAATACCCTTGTTTTATTAATGATAAATAATCAATGTCAATTTAATGTTCACCAGTTTATTTTGATCGAGTTTTCACCATACTTAATATAATGTTGTTTTTTTATTTAATTTGAAATACTTTTATAGTATTATTTATATATCTATATATGACATAAGCTAATTCAAAAATCTGGCCCTTGCAGACTGATCAAACTGCTAACATTGTTTATCAGACTTCTTGCAGGGAGCATTGCGAAAGAGCGTTAGCAATTTTAAAAAGGCCAGATTTTCTCAAAACGTGAATTTTTTCATTAAAACCATTCATGTAAGCATCTAAGTCAATGACCAGCGATGAAAAAACTTTCAAAACAAAAATTTGGTGAGGACTTTAAACTGTGCATTTTAAATTTAATTACTGTCACCACACGTAAAAAAAAAACTATTTAATTTTTTAATAAGCTTATATTGGTAAACATTCTAAATGATATATAATGGAGAATTTAATATTATTTATGAAAATAATTATATCTAAAATTTTGAAGAAATATTAAGAATTTTTAATTTTCCATTGCAAAAACATTTTTAATCACTTATATTTTTATGTTACTTTGAGTAAAACCACCTTTTATAAGCAAATTAATAATAATTTAAAACCATAATTCTTGTTTTAAAATGTGTTTTTGTGTATGGAGACAATGACAATTAACTAGAATAACACAATTTTTTATAACTCCATTTGCTCTATAATAACTTCAAAATATATTGTTGTTTGTTATTGTATTGGATATTGTTGTTTTACATTTTAAAATTTTTTTTATTTGTATTATTATTAGATTTGTATATTTCATTTAAATTGTTTATGGTTTAGAACTGGATAGAAATTTGCTTTGGCGGTGGCATTTTTTAAAGGTCACATAATTTTCTTTATTGTATACCTTGAGCCTGCCACCAATAAAACTTTTCATCCAAGCATCCTAATAAAGTTTTTAACTTTTTACTTGTGTTTAAATTTTTTCCATCTTTTTATTGCATATATGTAAACATTTTATCTAAAATTAAGAAATTTCAATTTGTAGTTATAACTGAAACTTAAAATTTCTATAGTACATAATATTTTAATAGTAATAAAGTTCTTATTTATACTCTTTTAAATAAATAAAAAAAACTGACAGAAAAGAATCAAAATTCAGATTTTTAATGTTGTTAAAACTATAACTTAAAACAATTGTGCAAATACTCTAAATTATTCGGGGGGAAATGCAGTTAAAATTTAAAACTTAGTTTTATCCAAACAATAGTTTTATCCAATAGATGAAAAACTATGTAATTTCTTTTATTAAGCTATCCATATTTTATTAACGTAAGTTGCCCTAATATTCTGCAAATCAAAAGATATTTACCTACTTGCAATTTCTGTAATAAAATTTAGGAGGACATTATTTACATTCATTAAAGTCACCCGCAGATTTTTTAAGGGAAAATTAAGCTTATTGATTATTTAAAAAAAAAATGGTGGAGTAATTAAACTATACTGTTTTTTAAAGAAGAGTGTTCTTTTTTAACCTGGAAGTTATATATTATTCAACTCGCACCATCTTTACTGTTTTATTGGCACTTTTCAGACTTTGAACAGTAGTAACACAAATACAAAGTAATAGCACACGTACAAAGTGATGTGTTAACCGTTGATGCAAATTATTCTAAGAACATTGATTATGAATATTTAAGTGGAAAGTCATCATACTATATCAGTATATGTATAGATTTATCTCTGTAGCAGTTTTATAATATAATAAATTTTTTAAATAGTTCAGAAATATGTGTGTGCTTAAGAAGGTAAAAGTTAAGGAATTGAGAAAATAAAACATATATATCATAGAACAAGAAAAGTGCTTCAGTAAAATAATTACCTGTTTATTAAAATTTATAACTTTACAACACTTATTTTCTCTTAATTTAATTGAGCCACAATTGCATGTGAAACCATTATACTTTTTCTAATGATATTTCATGTGTTTAGGGGTGCTTTCAATGAATTAAGGAAGTTGCAGTACTTGCCTCGTAGTACCGAACCCCGTGAAATGATGTTTGAAGATAGAACGAAATGTCATGCTGATCATGTTGGCCAAGGATTTGATCGTTTAACAACTGCTGCTGTTGGTGTCCTCAAAGCAGTTCACTGTGGAAATTCGTATGTAATTTTTGTTTTTTTTTTAAGCTTTTTGCATAAAATAATTTTTTAAAAACTTTAGTTTGAATTATATTATAAGTACTACCTGTGTCGACATTTAAAAATATGAAGAATTTTATTATTATTATAAGATTTTGAATTGTATCCAGAAACTATTAATTGTCAATTTTGTGTTTGGTCTCTTTCTTGTTTACCTTAATGCTGAAATTGATTCTCAGCAATAAAGAATTGTGATTGTTAATAGAATTGTTTGAACTAAGATTTGAATTGAACACCAAGACTGGCTCAAACACTAATATATCAAATTTTTCTTCTGGTATATCTTGATTCAAAATTAAATTTTGAAAACCAGTATTTAATTAATTTTCAAAGTTATTTCTATCAATTATTACATTATTTTAATTGCTTATTTATCTTAACCCTAAACACAATATTGAGGCAAAATTTTAAATTTTTCCAAACAATTAATCATATAAACTGTACACATATCAATCATAATAATTGTAGCATATAAAACAATAAAATAGATAACAATTACTTTAAAAAGATATTGACATATGTTTCCGTGACATACGTTCCGTGTCAATATGTTTTCACTCTTGTTTATTACTTGTTTTTGAAAAAACCTTTTGCCTCCCAAATCATGCATTTTCTTTAATAATTGTAATCCGTTATTAATTTCACATTCTAAATGTGAAGCACTATTCCCATTTTCTTCCACTGATTGACAATCTTTTTCATAGCACATCTTCAAAGGCACATATTTTAATGAATCACATGCGATAAACAAACACTGTTTTCGTTTTAAAGGAATTCTGACTTTTTTCTTCTGCAATTCCTTTCTTCAACTCTATTCTTCTGCAAAGCACTCTTTTTTTTTTTTTTTCAATAATAATAACTTGCATTTTATTTATTGTGCACCCAACCCCGCAGCTATCAATCTCGCCGACTTCTCACAATGTCAGTCAGGCAGACAGGCACAGGATTTAAGAAGAGCAAATTAAACTTTATTTAACCAATATTACCCAGAGAACGGTCATTCAAGTAAAAGAAAATCAAAGTGCCAATAAATAAATATAAAGGAAAATCTTGCAAAATAATCCCAAAGACGTCTTGCACCACTTGCAGAAATGGAAACATTAGTAAGTCAAAGAAATAATATGGTTCTTACAGTTCAGTTTAAGAGAAAATTTAAAATGTTAATTCATGCATACTTAAAATTTGAATATAAAACCAAAATGCTGGATGTGAATAATAAAGTGTAAGAAAGCATTTTAATTTTGAATAATTTGTAAAGAAGATTTAGATAAAGAAATAAAATTAAAAGATTAGTTGAAGCTTTTTATGTTAATATGCATATGTAAATGTGTGTGTGTGTGTGTGTGTATATATATATATATATAAATACAAGAAAACACGAAGAAAGTTAAGAAAAACAATAAGTTTCATTTATTGCGCATAAGCTGCAAGTAAACAGAACTCATTAGATAAGTTCAAAATGAAGATAAAACAAAGAAAAATTATAGACATATAAAAAAGGGGGGCAAAAATAATAAGTAAAAATATAACAAACAGCAGTTTTTTAAAAAAAAGGATGAAATTTTATTTAAAAAAAACCGGAGAAAAAAAAATGTAATCTTTTCATCAGCCCACACGATTATATCCGCAAAATCTTCCCAATCAAAAATTTCAACCTTTTTTCTTTTTTATACTTTGTTAATTTTTTACTTATTATTCCCCCCCCCCTTTTTTCATATGTCTATAATTTTTCCTTGTTTCATCTTCATTTTGAACTATATATATATATATATATACATATAAATNTATATATATAACTATTTATGTAACTGCTATATTTTTCATTAACATTTTTTTAATTATTAATTAGATTACTTTTGGCTGACTTTGTATGATTTCTAGGTACCCATCAAACAGGATCACAAAAGATGTTGTGGCTTTTCATGCAGGAGATTTTAATGAGCTGGTTGAGAAACTTCAATTGGACTTGCATGAACCTCCTGTCTCCCAGGTATAATCACTCTCAGCTTTTGTTATAAATGTTTTTTTAGTATTATGATGCTGATAACACTACTTTCTACCATTTTAAATCAGTACTTTTAAGTGTTAGTCTGATTGCGATTTTTCTCTCAAATAATAAATATACATTTGTTTCATTCTTGAGTTGCCTTAAGGGTAATTTTGTACCAATGCTTGTTTTGTTTTTTTAATTGAATTCAATAAATAGTCACTTACTAGTAATCACATTAACATCATGCATCATCTTAATCTTGCACAGCTGTTAAAAGAAAAAATAATAATTATCTTTAACTTTTTGCTTACACTTGGTACAACGTGTGGACCATATGTGATGGTGCAACATGGTATGCCACAAACAAAGGGTTAAGAAAGATTTGTAATTTTGCTAAATCATAATATTACAATGGTAGTGAATCATTTGTTTGGAATCCTATTTCTAGGGATCATCTTAATATAATTACAGATTAATTTCTTGTTATGAAATTCGATTAATTAAATCAGTGATTCTCAACCACTGTGCCGCGGCACTTTTGTGTGCCGCCAAATTCTTAAAATGTGCCGCCAAATATTAGAAATGATACAATAAGAATTATAATGCTTTTTTTATGAGTAAAGTTTAAATTAAAGTGTATATATGTATATATACTTTTTATAATTTTTCCACCCTTTAACCGCGTGAACGTCGGCGATTGTCTTGTCTCTGACAATCTTAAAATAAGGTGGAAGTGTTTAAATTGTATATGACACACAACTTTAAAAAATGTTGTAAGAGCTAATCATTAAAGTAAGCTATGCAATTAATAAACAAATTAACAAAGGATAACTAAAAAACAAATATATAAAAAACAAATTAACAAAGGATAACTAACAAAAATTAAGCTAACAATTAATAATTAGCAAAAAAACTAGTTAACAAGAAATTACAAAAAAATAACAGTTAATGTTTAAAAAAATAACAGTTAATGTTTAAAAAAATAACAGTTAATAACTATAGAAAACAAGCTAACAATTAATAACTAGCAAAAATTAAGTAACTGTTACAAACTAATAAAAAATTAGTCGAAAGAAATAATTAATCCCTTAATAAATGTGCTTTTCTAGTACATATTATTTCACATTCAAAATTATTATCACAAGCTATTTAACACAGTGTAAAATAGGTAATTAAACAACTTTTAATCTAATTTTTTTCATTGTGTGCCGTCAAATTTCGAAATCGTTAAAAGTGTGCCGCAACAAAAAATCGGTTGAGAATCACTGAATTAAATCCTCGACTAATTAAAAATTTATACTCGATTCATTATTTTTTTAGGACTCAGTGTTTTAATTTGATACTGTGATTAATTTCCTCATTTTTTAGATCGTCAATTCAGCTAGTTTAATTATAAATTATTTTTTATTTTCTTTCAGAAAAAGAAAGCCTGAATAATTTTTTTAAGTGACTTTAGGTCTCTTTTATGATTACTTGCTATTCTTGCCAACTATCAATATTAATTAAAGAATGCATTCCTTCTTGAGCCATGAATGTTTATTCTTAGAGGCTATTATGGAGGCTGAATTAATTTGTCCGAAAAGCGCTACCCAGCTCTGCCGAATAATGCTCAATATTTTTTTCATGTTGCATTTTAAATATTTATAGGACTTATGTACAAAACTCACAGGGTTCCCGCGGCCTTGAAAAGTACTTGAATTTCATTTTGATTTTCAAAGGCCCCTAGAAGCACTTGAAAATGATATTAAATCCTTGAAAATTTCGAAATGACCTTGAAAAGTATCGAAAACTCAGGAAAACAGCCCTATTTCCAGTATTTCTATGTTTTGACTTTTTGACGCGTGTAAGTGTGAGAGAATGACTTCCCCGTCTTTCAGATGATGACAAGTACTGTTTGATTTTATGTATGTTTGGCTGATTTTAGGAATTTTAAATATTGGGAACTGCGCCAGATTCTGACAAAATCTCGATTCTTATTCAGGCGATTTTAATATCAATCATCGGTCTTCGTATTAGACTTATTTAAAAATTATGTGTTGCAGGGATGAAAGACTTCCACAAAAAAGCGGAAATCCGCTTTTTTTCCCCAATTTTGAAAATTTCCGACCATGTTCCAAAAACTAAAAGTCCTATTTGAGAAACCCAAGCCACCCGAACGATAGTCGGATTACCGCGACTTCCGCTATAGAGTGGAAAGGAGCCTAAGCGTTTCGTTACGAGCGCCGATATTTGATATTTTTTTTTGTTTGGCTGATTTTTGGAATTTTAAATATTAGGAACTGCACCAGAATTTGCTAAAATCGCGATTTTTAATCAAATGGTTTTAATATCAATCATCGATTTTTGTATTTAACTGATTTAAAACTTACGTGTTGCAATTTTTTTATGCGATTTAAAAATCGTACTAGCAATTCCTATTCACTCAATTTCAAAATCCAATATCGCGATTTGTATTTAAGCGTTTTTAAAACCCAATATCATGATTTGTATGAGTTTAAAATCCAACGTTGCGATTCGTATTCACGCATTTTCAAATCCAATTTTGCGATTCGTTATCACGCAGTTGTAATATCAGATATCGTTTTTCGTATTTGTAGACTATTTAAAAATTACTCACTGTGATTCGTATTCACGTGATCTAACAATTATGCATCGTGATTCTTATTCGATTTTAAAATCCCAAATCGCGATTCATATTCACGCGATTTTAAAATCCAATATCGTGATTCATATTCATGCGATTTTAAAATTCAATATCGCGATTCATATTCACGCGATTTAGAAATCCAAAATCGCGATTCATATTCATGCGATTTTATAATCCAATATCAAGATTCATATTCACACGATTTTAAAACCCAATATCACGATTCTTGAAAGAAGTAGAGGTAAGCTTTCTCTTGAATTAGTTACTGTAAAGATGTGATATATTTTTCATTAGTAAGTAATTAAATAGTCGCGCCTTCCTATAATTGCTTAATTTTTTTTAATATATTAGTGGTCAAAATTTTAAAATTATATTTAAGAAAAATTTAAAGTTAACTGTCTAAATGCTTCTGCCACTTTAAATATTGAATAAAAATCTCCCAGCATAGATAAAAGATGCTTTTATAAATCTCAGTATCATATAGAGCACCCCCCCTCCTCCTAGTGACCTGCGTTGTAAAAGTTCAGCTTTTTTTATTTTTGTCCACTTTAATGCCTGGTGTTGCAATTCGTTTTCGCGTGATTCAAGAATCGTACTCGCAATTCCCATTAAAGCAATTTAAAAATCTAATATCGCGATTTGTACTTAAGCATTTTTTTTAGTGCAATTAGTTTTTCCGCGAGTTTAAAATCCAATGTCGCTATTCGTATTCACGCATTTTGCGATATCAAACATCGATTTTCATATTTATACTCGATTTGAAAACTACTCGTTGCAATTCATATTCACGTGACCATGTCAAGTGCGTATGATCGATGCTACTGAAAAAAAGTTTATTCAAATATGAGTGGTTAATTAAAAAAGTCAGTGACCAAAATTGTTACTAAGAATCTATCAGAAGGTATTGAGGTGAAAGTTGGCAACTGTTTCAATTTAAAATGGTTGACTGGTAATAAATTTAAAATGATAATCAAGCAGCAACATCCAATAATTGATTAATTTTCTTAAATAGAAAAGTGGTCGAAATTTCAAAATTATATTTAAGAACAATTTAAATTTCACTGTCTAAATGCTTCTGCCACTTTAAATATTAAATAAAAGTCTCCTGGCAGAGTTGTTTTTAAATATCTAATTGATATCACAATATTATATAGAACATTCCCCCCTTCTGCCCGATTCTTTGCTTATTCAGACTTTGTATACCTGACTTGAAATAAGCCTTAATGCAAAATTCAAACCTGACGTTTTTATGCATCATGAATTTTATTCTCGACTTGATGCCAATCACCCTTGTTTTTTTAATTTTTTTTTTTATATATACTTAGATCACTTTCCGAAAACAAGAGAGAGCAATGGAAGTCTTATTTTTCAGTACTGCTATTATCGACTAACATTTATCGTCAAAACATTTTAGTCTATCTTTAACTGAAATTTAAGTCCTTGAGAATTTTATAATAAGTCTTAAAAAGTCCTTGAAAAGTACTTAAATTTTATTTTTATAGTAGAGCATGAACCCTGAACTCACTTTAAAATTGTACCAAAAAATTTGAAGCACTGAATTCAGTATTTAATTTAAAGAGCTTTGTGAAATTAGCCTTGTGAAAGAGACATTCTGAAGATGCACAAGAATTTTTATGTTAAAACCATTCCAGGATTTTTTGTTAGCATATAAAAATCATATTTTAAGCATCTATTTAACATAAATTGGTTTTAATTAAAAAAGATGATTTGTAACTGACTTTGAGCTGTTAAACATTAATTATCATTTAGAGCCTTTTCCATTTATGCGATAACGTTTAGAAGGACAAGAGAATTAGACCTAACCAATATGAATAATAAAATAAAAATTGGAATATTTAATTAACATTACTTTCTTTTTCAAAATAATGTTGCACTTCTTAGGTTTACAATTTTTCAAATTTAAGAATGTCTAGTACTTTATAAACATGATAAAAATTAACTTCACTTAGTACTTAAAATTATTTAATTGATTTAAATTATGTTTAACTTATGAAAATGAAGGTAAACTTACTTTATACTACAAATAAATAAAGTGCAAATAAAGCACAGGTAATATCCCATAAACAAACATACTATGTTTTTGTTTCTATTAACAAGATCCCTACTTGAGTGTTGTCAAAGTATTGAATTCATTCTATAGTTCAACCCTAAGAGAACGTCCTACTTGTAGAACAAAAACTATAGTTTAACTTAATTTTGTCCGTAAATGTTTATTTTTGTCTACTTAATCAAACTAAATCTGCAGCATTTGCCGCTGTGAAATGCAAATTCTGTTACTGGGCTGATCATTAAGTTGGGATTCATAAGGTAGCCTGCTTTAAACTGAAAGGATATGCTTCATGATATTTAATTTTATTGTAGTAGTTGAAACTTACTTATTAGCCTTACTTAAATTACTACTTAATTTATTAATTAATTTTACTTAAATTATACTACTTTGCATTGAGTAATTTCATTTTTATGTATAACTTGTTTTTTGTGTATTAAACTGTTAGGAATTATAGACCTGCTAGTTGATATTGACCTTAAAATTTAAAATTTTTCCTGTGTACAGTACAGTAATCATGTTAATTACTATCCTACACCGAAACAAAACTGAATGTAATGAAGAAAAAAATGCAAAAATTTTTTAAGTAAAATGGTACTTTAATACTAAAGTAAGCTGCATTCTTTTCTGCAGTTTTGTTTGTTCTAACGTGCAATAACACCTACAATTTTACTCTTCGTTTACACATTTTTATCTTATTCTCTTGGTATTCGACATATTTAATTTTATAAAAAAGAAAATACTTAATTAAACTTAATTTTATTTTCAGTGTGTTCAATGGGTAGAAGATGCTAAATTGAATCAACTTCATAGAGATGGCATAAGATATGCTCGCATTCAATTGTGTGATAATGACATTTATTTTCTCCCGAGGAATATAATCCATCAGTTTCGGACAGTCAGTGCTGTGACAAGCATTGCTTGGCATGTACGATTGGCTCAGTATTACATTCCTCCTGAGGGACAATCTAGTGAATCTGATACATCTCCCCTAAAAGAAAGAAAAATTAAGGTTGAACCTTTAGATTCACCCTACACCAAAAAAAGAGTGCATTCAGAATCCTCAAGCAAACCTGAGAAAGTGAAAGTTAAACATGAGCATAAAAAAAGTGAAAAGCCAAGCTCTATTCTTAAACACATCAAACAAGAACCCTCTGATAATCAACATAAATTTAAGCATAAAACTTATGAGCGGGACTCTAAATCTGATTCACAGAAAAAATGTGAAACTAAATCTGTTTCATTCAATGATTCGAAATCAGGCACTCCAAAGAAGCACCATGTGAAAGCTCTTAACTTTGGGGATATAGTTGATGATGCTAAAAAGCAGGTCTCCATGAGTGAGAACAATTCTAAAACTGACTCACCTAGAAAAGGTGAAGAAGTTAGGTCAGTTTTCCATGGGGAAAATAAGTCTAGCTCCCCTCGAAAAATTACGGATAATAAATCTTCTGTCACGCATCATGTTAAAAAAGATTCTTCTTTGAAAAAGAAGGAACATCACCACTCCGTTAAAAGTTCTTCTACATCACCAGACAAATCGTCTAAAAATCCTCATAGAGGCACACCAATAAAGAAAGAAAAAGAATCCAGTAAAGAAAAGGAATTAAGTAAAGAGAAAGAAAAGGAATCAAGTAAAGAGAAAGAAAAGGAATCAAGTAAAGAGAGAGGAAAGGAATCAAGTAAAGAGAGAGAAAAGGAATCAAGTAAAGAGAGAGAGAAAGAAAAGGAATTAAATAAAGAGAGAGAGAAAGAAAAGGAATCAAATAAAGAGAGAGAAAGGGAATCAAGTAAAGAGAAAGAAAAGGAATCAAGTAAAGAGAAAGAAAAGGAATCAAGTAAAGAGAGAGAAAAGGAATCAAGTAAAGAGAAAGAAAGAGAATCTAGTAAAGTGAAAGAAAGAGAATCCAGTAAGGAGAAAGAAAGAGAATCCAGTAAGGAGAAAGAAAGAGAATCCAGTAAAGAGAAAGAAAGAGAATCCAGTAAAGAGAAAGAAAAAGAATCTAATAAAGTGAAAGAAAAAGAATCTAGTAAGGAGAAAAATAGAGAATCGTCTACTAAGGAGAAAAATTTTGAGGTGAAAGCGGCTGTGGAGTTGGTTATTTGTAAAGACTCTAAGCAATTGGGTGATAAAATGTTTGCTGTTGATGACAACAGAAGTGATGCCATTGACTTCAAAACTTTTAAAAGCATGAACAAAATTGAAGAGCATCCCAGAAACTTCAAGAAAGAGAAACGAAAACATTCTGAGGAGCATGACTTTGGTCAGCACAAGCTACACAAAACAGATAAACTGCTTCCCTGTAACACAAACTCACCCGGTCAGAAAGATATCATTCCAAAACATAAATCATCAAGCGAGCGTAGGTCCAAAAGCCGCCATCATCATCATTCGAGGGAGGCCATTCAAGATATTGAATCAGCTGTTGTAGACTGTGTTGCTTGTTTGGTAAACACTGTAAGAGATGAAATTGAGGAAGTAGAATTGCCGATAAAGAAAAAACTTCATCACAAAGAGAGTGTCCATTCTCATAGAGCCTCTATTTCGAAAACCAAACATGCTTCTCATCATAGCAGGCCAGAATCGCAAAATGTGCTTGTACTGACAACTGAACAGCATCTTGTAAGGAATACATTTGGAGAGTCAAGTACATCTTCATAATTTTGTTGCCAGTGAGATTTTAGAGACCTTCATGAGTGTGAGTGAAACATTAATTCTATCAAGTTTTATCATGGCATCTTCATTAAATCCAACTTTTAAATGTGAAATCATTTTTATCAACTTAATACTGCAATTACTATACGTGTGTTGGAAATAATCTTAAGTTCTGTTAAAGAAATGATGTTGTGTACAATTCTTTCAATAATGATGCAAATCTTCTTGAGCTAGTTTGTAAGGATTCATTTAGAATAATCTTTTATTTTACTTATCGACCTTTTGCAATATTCTTGCAATCATACATAACTCCTTTATAAGAGGTAGTTATGTTCCTAAATAAGGAATAAAAGTGAAAATTATTACCAGTTAGTTATTATCCTAACTAAATATAATAGCTGTTGTACAAATATCTCATTTCATGAACCTTTGATTTCAGTATTTTTGAAAATTCCGATATGAAATTTCAAAATAATTGAAAATATAAAAAAGTGAAATTATCCATTTCGATCAATATTTATATTTGCAATTACATAGTTCTCCCTAGGAATAAGGACACTTACTCGCAGAAAAGGGCGATTTCAGTTTTGAAATGACACTCACTTAACACCATTAAAATTTATCAAAACATGTACACTATGCAATTACTGAATTTGATCCTCAATTTTTAAATTATCCTTTTATACTATTTTATGTGTGTATTTCGCAAAGTAATCCTCACTTATTATCGAAATGACAGAAAAATTTATACTTTTGAAATATAATTAAAGGCAAGTTAAAAGACATCTGTGTATAATTCAATAAACTTAAAAGATAAATAAACTTAATTACTTAATAAATAAATAAACTTAAAAGAGGGGATTAATAAATGAACGACTTTAAAGCTTTTTTAGCATTTAACACTGAAAAAATGAGAAAATAAAAGTTTAAAGGTGCATTTTTAAATAAGAAAGTATTTATTAAAAAAAAATTTATTGGACATTAAAAATTTTATTTAATAAAATTTATTTGTATTAATCACTGAAAAATTCATTAATATACCCCCTCCCAAGTGAAAAATGTGAATTGTTGAATTAGAAATTCGTTTATTTTGAATTTTATGCATTACAATTTGATGTAGAGCTGTTATCGTGACATGAGGCATTTGTAGTCTTTAAGCTTAAATTTATAATTTTAGCACCCTTGCTTACCAAACATTAAATTAAAATTTTAACTAAACTTTTTAAAAATAAAAAAATGACAGTTGACACCAATTTACCAAATATGGTTAGTGTTTTTTTGTTTTATTTAAAACAAGCTAAAAAAAATTAGTACAAAGTTAAGTTGCTGAACATTGAAAATTGTTCCCTTATATAAGGCTATTTTCAGTATTGAAATTATTGCTCATAACAGTGTTTCTTAACAGTACTGTTATTGTGAATATTTCCAAATTATGTATATTCTGATTCATCATATGAAAAGAATTGATGTTTCAAGCACACTGTATGTTGATCCATTCTGTAAATGCCATTTTATTTGGCAGGTTGTTATAAATACTGTTTTTGTATATACTTGTGTATAGAAATCATTTTTAATAGATATGTAATAAGTTTTGAAAGTTATCTGCAAAAATCATAAAGTTTTAGGGTTTACTTTTGTTACTACTACTTTAATACAAATTTTATTTGTGTTTCAAGCATTTTATGGGAATGCTTTAAAAAATTTTTAATGTTGTATTATTTTTTTTTTTTAAATATTTTCCTTAATTTGTTAAACTTTTAGAAATTAACATTTTGTAGATGTTTAAAAAGAAATTTATGAAAACTAGGTGTGTTATTGAGCTCATTTATCCTGAAAGTGGATTAAATTTAGATCTTATGAAAAACCTTAATTAGTTATTTTATTAGTTAATTAAATATTAAAGTTATTTTTCATTATAGCTTGTAAAAAAAATAATCAATGTTTTCTCAGAACTAATTTATTAAAAAAGAAGAAAGTAATTGAATCAAATTTCACTAAATATTGTAGTGATTCAGAGACAATATTTTTTAGTCAAATTTAAAGAATAAATATCTAAACATAAAGTTATATTTAAACAATTTAATCTTTTATGGCATCTTCTACAATTTTTAATTTTGAAATCAATCCTTTACTTAATGGGCAATTCCATGGTACAAAGACAACATAATAAAGAAACAAATAAATAAATGTTTAAAAGCATTCTTCAGTTAACAGATTTCTTAGTTTATTTACTACTTTAGATATAAAATCAAAGATTGTAGTTTTTTCTTTGTAATAATAATAAGAAGAAAAGTTGATAAAATTTTAATCTAGTTTGTATTTCTAACATCCAGTCACGAGCTTTTTCTCCATTTTCCACTTTCTATATATCATTTCATATGTACTTTCAATGTTATCTGTTAATTTTATTATTTTTTTAAAAATAAATTTTAAAAAATAATCCTATTTCTCCTATAGAAGAAAGAAAATTTTTTAATCCCTCTCCTTTCTATGCTATGTCTGTCACATTTTAAATTTTTAAATAAGTAAAGCTTTTGTAATTTCCATCCCTTTTCTTATATACATAATGATATAAAGATATTGAAAAGCATTCCATATAATTTTTTTTAAAAATTTACTAACTATTTATCAATGAGAAAAAAGTAGGAAGGTTGAAAATGGGAAAACCTATCAAAATGTAACATCAGTCGCCATGGAATTGCCTGAATACCCTGTTAAGTTCTCAGCATATGTTTTTAGTATTTTATGTCACTTTGATACCTCTCATTCTACTACCAGACATTTTAAAAGTATGCATTTGAAATATAATAATCATATTATTATATTTTAAATATAAGGCATTTTAAAAGTATATTTAAAATGTATACTTTTTAAAAAATATACATTTATTGTAGATACTTGAGCTCAGATATCATCTTTTTTATTTAAAACTTCTTTATAAACACTTGAATAATATAGGTCGATTTCTTAAAGGAAAAATCTTTTTCTAGTTTCATAAAACCCACCTTGATTTTTTTTTATTTATTTTTTTCATATATTGCACTCTGGTAGTGTTTTTTTTATATATATATATAAATAACTATATATGTATATACATACTTCTTTGTTTATATTTGTACAGCAGAGATATTTTTATTGAATAGAAATAAGCAAAAATGTCTTGCCTCTTTTTTGTGATGTTTACAAGTGCTAATCTAAATCATTTTTATTTATTGTTTAGCCTATTTCATAGATAATCATTGTTATCCAAAAATATTAGTTATTTAAAACCATCCAGTTTATAAGTTTTTTATTTTAATGTCTTATTGCTTCATGTTAATACTATCTCTCCCTCTTTATCTCAACTTAATTTGACTGTATTAAGATTTTTAAAAGCTTGAGCTAAAATAATGTTTATCCACTTAAAAACATTGTTTTACTTATAGGATCTTTGTGTTTTGTTTAATTATCTTAACTGGATCTCACAATATGATGTAATTTATTAAATTTTTTATAATGAAAAATGGTGGAACATATTGATTTTTAAAAGTGTATAACGTGTCTGCTGCTTTTTCTTCTGTTTTGGTTCTTTTTTTATGGGAAATTTTATGTAGCAGGTTTAACCTTTAATAAGAGGGTAATCACAAATAAGGAAAAGTAGTTTGAGATCAATAAAACTCAATGTTTTCTCTCAAAAATTTTGCAGTTGTGATGATTTTCAATTCAATAACAAGTAATTTATTTTATATAAAGAAATAAGACTTAGTTGAAGAATTAATTTATGAAAAGTTATGCCAATTATTACAAAAATCAGTTAAATTTGAATTTTATCAATTTGGAGAAGTCTTAGGATATTTTCCAGCGTACTTACAGCCACCTTGGATAAATTTGAGTTTTTAGGAATTTGTTGTCCAAAGTGTTGCAATTGCAAATGAGTCCTTATTTCCATCAAAACATTGATAGTTTTATCATTTAGCATATTAGATTTTTTTTTAATCCTCTGACAGTCTTGCATGTAGAAAAGCATTTCCACATAAATCTTTCTCTACATATCAAACCAGTTTTCGACATTATAAGACAATAAAATTGATGAGGTAATGCATTTTATTTGATAATGAATGTATTGAGGGTGCTATTTCTAAAATTCACCCTTTATCAAAAGCATCTGAGGGATTAAAATATTTATTCTTTTAAGATAAGAATTATATCAGTTTACTTTAGGCAGGGATGCACAACTTGTTACTTGTAATCGAATGTGACTCTTCAATGGATAACGTGCAGCCTAACCAAAAGCTACATAAAAGACATTATTTTTGTTAATATTTTATTTAAAAATGTGTAGGTTATTATTCAATTAATGTATGTAAATACTTAATACATTTTAACTCCCTAAATCTACTCCCCCTGCAGCTTTTTTGGAAACAAGTTATGCACCCTTAAATTAAAGAAATTAAATCAAATACTTTATTTTTAATGTTCCAGCCTTCGAATAAATCACGTCAGAACTTTTTTAAATTTTGCTATAAAATATAACAGGAAAATTTTTCATATGTAAATATTTAGTGTAAGTTAATAACAAAAAAAACTTATTGTTATCTCGGGAGCAAGCATATGACCCCAATCCAGTATAAGTGACTGTTGTTTGTTTTTTTAGTTTTAATTTCTTTCATTTGTTTGTCAAATAGTAATTTCTTGCCATTAGTTGCAAAACATTTATTGTATAATACTGTGCCTTTCATGACAATATTCATATCTTCATAATATCCTTATATTCAATACCTCATTATTTCAAAATATAATTAAAATTTATATCTAAAACTATAATATTATTAAATGACACTTATTTTTTAAACATAAATTGAATAACGAAAATTTGTAAATTATTTTCATTTGTTACTTTTCCATTCACAACTTACCTTTGCTGTGTAATTCCTTCTCTCCTTCTGCATAGTTTTTTAAATATATTATTTCTTTTTAAAATGTTATTTTTTGTTTTATGCATTTCTTTTTCATCTAAACCAACTTGTTTTTAGATGCATTTATTCATATTTTTTATTGAGTTTTATTAATCACTTTTGTATAGCCTTTGAATTTTTGGTAGAGTTACAGAGTTGTTTTTCATAATTGTTAAAAGAAAAAACTATTTAACATGCTTTTATAAAGTTCGTTTATTTCTTTCATAACCTAAAACCTCTTACAAATTGCCCTCAAAGTTTATCTGTGCAATTTCTTTGCTTTAGATCATTTAATGTTTTCTGAATTATTTAAAAAAATTTATTAAGAGTGAAGTGTACAATAATTTTTTAATCCCTTTCAGGAATTATTTATTAATTTAAGGCAGTTAAACTGCATTTGAAAGCTTAACTATTCAGATGTTAATTATATTGTCATAAATACATGTATCATTTTTTAGTTTAAAATTGCAATCAAAAAGAAATAAAAATGACTTGCCATTTGTGTTTCAAGCAATTTTAGTTTTATGTTAGCTTTGACTTTAATTTAAACATAAAATATTTCAGTGGAATAAAAAATTATTAGTTTTTTAATATTGCTTTTCATTTCTTAGTATTATCAGTGGTTATTGTAATTTATGAGAATCTGCATGTTTTCAGGATATTGTAAATGGCTTTTTGCTGTAGAATTTAGTTAATATTCTTGCAATAAAGCACTAAAAGCTCTTCATCTGCATTTTACAAGTTACTCCTGCCTTATAAAGATTAATGTTGTTTTAATTGCCTCAGAACTGTGAGTTCCTATCATGTATCCTTTTTAATTTTAGTTTTTAACTAAATCAATTTATAATCAAGTTAACAAAGGTTTTTTTTTTTTTTTCTCAATACAAGGAGTGGTAAATAGTTAATTTCAATTCTGTTTTAAGATAAATTAATTTACCATAGGTTTTCTTTTTATTCCTAGTTTAATTTATTAACATAAAATTATTAAAAGACAGTTTTTGTTTTAGTTTAGTCATTGACAAAATAACATAATTTTTTATTAGGTAGCTAATTTATATATTTTGTTTCATTTTATTCACTGGAATGAAATAAATCATAATTACCAGTTTATTGAACCTAGCTACCAAATTGTAATGTTGCTTTTAAAAGAAATGTAACTTATGAAATATCAATTAATTGCTTAATTTTAACATTTTAATTATAAATACTGACTAAATACAGCCTTATTCATTTAACAGTATAGCTCTGTGTCTAAAAAACGCATCAAATGGATGGTTTCTATGGACATACATTTGTTTTCATTGTATGATGAATTTTAATAGTATATATTGAGGTATCTTTATTGTTGCTTTTCAAATCAAATTGTTTTATAAATGTGGAAATTGGAGGAGTATTTATTTATAAATGTCACATCTTATGCCATTTTTATTTCTATTTTTCCCTCTTGGATTGTTGTTCTTAACCTGGAATTGTTATCTTTAATAAAAGTTAAATGTTGTTAATATCTTTACTTTATGAATTAACCTTGTAATTTTAATGTTGACTCTTGAATAATGTAACTAATATTATATGCATATTCTTTTTGTATACTTGTCAAAAATGTTATTAAGTATGTTAAATTGCATGAAAATGATTCTATAGTTTGCCAGTGAGTATTTTTCTTTTCATTCAGCTGTGAACTCTACTGGATTTTGGTTTAATGAAAAATTCTCCGATAGTCTTGTATTATATTTTGGGAGGCTTTCTAAAAAAAATAATTTCAAGATTTTTTTTTTGCTTAGTTAAACATTTATTTGAGTATTATAAGCCTATTTTATTGTAATAGGTTTTTCTTAATTAGTTTTTTTTTAATTTAGAGCTATTTTTAAATTATTTATAGAATAAGTTGTAACTATCTAAAATTAAATATTTGTTACTATCAGAACTGTGAATTAAAAAGGAAAAACACACACACAGCATGTGAATTTTTTTTTTTTAATGCTGACAGCTATGATTATAGTTATCTGTTATTATTAATTCATTTTATTTATTTTTTTCAGAAAGCTTATAACTTTCTTAATTTGAAATGTAGTGCATATAATTTCCATTGAAAATAATTATAGTTTACCAGTGATTATTATTTTTCAGAAGAAAAAAAATTTTGATGTATATATATGTTAGTTAATTTTTTTTTTGGGGGGGGGGATACAAATGTTTTATACAAAGAAAATATATAGTTTTTGGACTTTCTTTTACTGCTTTGCAAAAACAAAACAGAAATTCATTGTTTAATTGTTTTTTTAATTAGCTTGTAAAAATAGAAAATTAAGCAAAAATTTTCATCATTTTTACCTAAAAAGCTTTTAGTTCTGAAAATTATTTTTAACATCTGAAAGTGAAATTGCAGTGTTTTAACTGAAGCATTCATTAACTTAACTATGCAAACATGAATCATAGTTTCATTCATTTGTTTCATGGTGTCAGTTTTTATTTATTGTTTTTAATGAAACGCATCCTTAGATCACACTTTTGTGCCTGCCTGTTTCAGAAATGCTTTTCATTGCTTACCAAATATTTATTTGTATATATTAAATAAACAAAAAAAGAAAATGCTTGTTATTCCTGTATATAGAAAGATACTTTATAACAGAATAACATTTATAAGAAAACTGTTTATTCGTTGTATGCAATAAAAATAACACAAAAACCATTGGTGTCATATTTTGTGTATCATTTAATTTCATAAATTATCATGGTTAAATTTTGTTTCATAAATTGAACTTTTTTTTTTCTTCTTAAAACACTTTGCTGATAGTAAAGCTGTGTGGAAACGTTGGTTATTGTGTAATTTTAGTCTGTCAACAACTAAAAATTGGCCATTTTTCTGCTAGTCTGTCTATTTGTGGTAAATTGAAACAGAGGCAAGCTGAATACTAATGCATAGTTGAAGTTGCTAACTGTTCCCATTAAATCGTATTTGTTTCGGAAATACGATTTTAGGTCAAAATGTTCTAATTTTTTGGCCTTTTCACTCGCTGTACTGATTTCCTTTCAATCCTGAGCTGATCTAAAAGCTAGAAACGGGGCTTGTGATTTTTTCCGCTAATATCGTATAATTCCGCTTACCTCAAAACCATAGGGTCGAGGATCAAAAACTTTGCTGCTAAATCGTGTATCAAGAAGTTTACATACATATGTATCTTGCGCCAATTTGATTCATTTTGGTTTGGCGCGTTTTCATCATTTTGAATGTTTGGAACAGTGCCGTAAACTGCTAATATCGCGATTTTAATATCAATCATCAATTTTCGTATTTATTTGATTTAAAAGTTATGCGTTGCGATTCGTATTAATGCGAATTAAAACTTCAATTTGATCCGCAATGGCTTAGGGGATAGAGCATTCGCCTTCCAATGACGTGAACCGGGTTCGAATCCCAGTCATGGCTGGTCGATACGAATTCCGCATCCGGCTTGCACCGCAGACAGTGCTGACATGAAATATCCTCAGGGGTAGGCGGATCATGGGTTGGAGTCCCCTTGCCGTCAGGCTAACCTCGGGAGGTTCTCGTGGTCTACCTCTCCATGAAACGCAAATGCGGATTAGTTTCATCAAAAAGTCCCCCACGAAGGCAAATCTCTCCCAATACTTGATGCAGGAGATCAAGGTTGCGTTGTTGAACAATGGTAGTTATAAACCCAAAAATTGGATCAGCTGTTCAACGACCGTTATAAAATATCGCACTTTATATTTACTCGTTTTTAAAATCCAATTTCGCGATTCTTCTAGCAGGGATGAGATTCTTCCGCGGATTCGCGGATTTCCGCTTTTTTTCAGATTTTTCCCGCTAATTTCCGCTGAAATTTTTTTTTGCCCAAGTTAAAATGTTTTATGAGGAATTTAATTTTCCGCGGAGGGAAATTGTTGAAGTCCCTTTTCCTCCCTCTCAAGTTTCTCTAAAAATCATTTCCTTAGGATAAAACTGGTTGACCTTTATACAGGGATGAGATTTTTTTNTTCTTTTTTTTCTTTTCTTTTTTTTGTTTTTTGGATTTCCTCTTTTTTACTTTCTGACTACTCTCATCCCTGTTCTAGAAAGTAAGTTTTTTCTTGAATTAGTAACTATGATGGTGTGATTATCTTCATTAGTTAGAAATGTTAATTTTAAAAAATTATGTTACATGTATGGTTGATAAATCGATATTTTGCTCATAGCATTTTCAGGATTTTTTACTTAGTGTCCCAATTACCCCTATTCGGTTTATCATGCTTTGTGTTCTTATTTTTATTATTAACAAATTTGCAGCTATACAAATGAAAAAAAAAATTTTAATCTAACGTTTTATGGGCCAGAAGCAGTGGTCAAAAGTAGCGCATTACAAGTTGTGAAACTACTGTTGTCACTTACGTAGTTTGTTATGAAGTTTGGCTGAGTCCATCGCCTAATATTTACAGACCAAAAGTGTTAGTTGTGTGCCATTTTTCCGTGGACTTCTTTCGCATGATTTCGATCAAAAGATTTAACTAACAATTCACAATTTTAAATAAAAAAAAATATCTAATGACCTAGGGGCCTCTCTCCAAATCTATAAAGATATGTTGTTTTGGAATTTTTAGGACTCTTAAATAAAATTAAGAAAGAAAACTTGATTAATTAAAAACTTTTAGAGCGATATTCAGGTCATCTACTTACTTCTTAGATAATACGAAATCTTGTATAATGGAGATTGGTTTATTCTTTGTACAGTTTATTTAGAAGGGGTTTATTCCAATTAACTATTTATTGATTACAAAATTTCTAAAATGCAGAATTAAGAGGCTTACAAATACAAATTTTTAATGTTTATTTGCATTCAAATTTACTGAAACTCTAATTAAAATTATTTGGTTATTAAATACGAAACCTAAATACAATATTAAATCGTCAAATTCGATCCTTGTTAGAAATTATTCCAACTGAGAGTTCAATGGGTTATGACATTTTAAAACATCTAACAGAAGAGACATATATAGCGTACAATGAAATAATTGAATATGTTCTTTAAAATATTTTTTGATTTATATTTTATTTAATATAATACTTTTAACAATTTTTATTTCAGTTTGAATGCTGTATCATTTGTTTTTTTTTTTTTTGAGAAATGCCTCTAATATGCTATATATTCTTTTAGTGTGTCATAATGTTGCTCAAACATAACAAAAAGTATATTTTTTGGAAAAATTTTAATATAATTGCGATGTTAACATATTTAACGCACAAAATTGTCATGATTTTCAGTGATACTTATCAAAAATGATGAAAATTGACAGTCATGGATTTTGTTCTTCTTCCATCAGCATGACAGCATAGTATAGGTCCGAGCCGTTCCATCAAGTCTTTTTCATCTGGCCGATCAAACGCTAGTTTTCTCCATCTATTGATGCCCATGGGTTTAGGATCTTTTTCCAAAGAATCAATGCATTTGGTGTTCGATCTTTTCCATTTTCGGTTGCTTGTAAACTTTTCAAAAGTCAGTACCTTAACTGGGTCACCATCCACCTTTCCATAGATAATGACCCATATGTATAAAAATGTATTTTCTATAGGATTTAATAACTGAAATTATATTTGGTAGCTTAAATTTTCTGCCAAACATCGTTTTCTTTAACTGCTCCGAAAATAACTCTCAGTATTTTCTTTCAAAAAATTTGTAGTTTATTTTCATCAGCTTTATTAAAGGTTTTATTCGCAACCAGAAAGTATTACAAGTTTGATTAGAGTATTGTATAAGTTAATTTTAATTGTAAAGGAAATAAGCTTCGATTTCAGTTTATTTCTCAATCCAAAATCACGCCATCGTTATCCTGTTATTAATTTCTGTTTTGATATCAATATTAACTTTAACAATTGTCCCTAGGTATTTGAACTAACTGACACCTTCAAATGTATAATCGTTAATCACGAGAGGTAAAACCTCCTTTTTGTCATGAATTTGTTCTGTTGTTCTGGAAGAAAGAAAAATATCTATTCCTTCGCAATCTGATTTTTCTCTAGCGTTGCTAAGCAAAGGACTTTTGAAAAACAAATTTCTTCTAATCACAGTTCTGTTAATTAAACCATCGATGTATTAAGTAGGGTTAAAATATTTTATTAAAAGTATTTTACAAAACAATAAAAAAAATATCTAAAACATGACAAAATAAATAAGTATGTCAATATAACATAAGTGTTCTTTGTTAATAAGTGCAATCATTTTTTTTAAAACAATTTGTTCTCTAGCAGTCATTATTAACCAGGCAACAAACAAAGCGCTTACTTTTCTCAAGATTTCAAACCTTGATCGCTATGAAGAATCATTCAAATCTAAAAATTTGGTAACATTTAGAGCTGGAAGTTGTGTACTGAGGAGGTATAATGACTGGCTTTCGATCGACCAGTTCTTTGTGAAAACTCTGATATCCTTTCTGGGTCTCGAGGTTGCGGCATTAGCATCACTGGTTGAAGAGCTAGCGATTTTCTTGAAGCCACGGACTGTGTGTCTGCCAAGAAGGCGCTATTTACTTCCCCTGTAAAATCACAAAAAAATGGGTGAAATATGAGTTTATTCTTTTGCAGAAAGTTCCATAATCATCTTTCGTGATATTTAAACACTTTGTCGAAAAAATAATCTATATATACACAAAAGAAGTCTCATATTGAATTTTAAGTGAAAAACAAAGAAGTGCGTTATCAAAATCTTACGAACGCTTTTGAGATAACCGAGTTCAAAAATATCAAAACAAACTTGATTAACAGATGAAGATTGAAGGTCTTGCCAGTTTCTTTCAAACAAATTTTCATGTTTTCAATCTAGGCAACAATTCGTCGGGCTTTGCAACGTTTTCCATCTTGAATATTTGTGACCCTCAATGTGTACATTTTAGACATGGTTTTTAAATATGTATATGATGGTCCGTGATTGCGGAACACCCTGTATAATTAAACTTCTGAACAGTTTCACAGGCCTTCAAAAAACTTCTTTTTGAAATTATTTATTATACATTATTCTTTGGGCTCGTCCATCTTAGTGAATTTAAAAATTTTCATCAAAGTCATAATTACATAAATTTCGCAAAATTACTGAATTTTAGAAAAGCTTAATAAGTTTCCTAAATAGTTAGGCTGTATGTTCATTTTAATGTTTAAAGTACCCAAGCAGCTGCAAAGAAATTCCACGTTGATTGCTGAAGTGTACTTTAACTTATGCTATGCTGCTGCCTCCAGGGTTTGATTTAAAGATGATTATTTGGGACACTTGCACAGTGGACACGAGGAGACCTACATTTTTTTCAATTGTTTTACAAGGAAAATTATTTTAGTATAATGAGAAAACTTACCATAACCGAATTACGTTTCATGGTTTACATACGCTTTAAAGATACACTGTTTTAATTTACGTAGAGAACCTCCAGAAAGTTCTGTACGCAGGATCTAGGGTGTTCGTAATTAGTCACTGGAGATCGTTTTATTTATTTTATAAAATATTAGCATGGTTTTTTTTGTTTCTCAAAGGAAAATAAAAAATCCATAGTTTAAGTATCTTACACTTAAAGTAAAGCTATAATTTTAAACTATGTATGCAATCTTGCCATAAAGAATTATCTGGGCTTTAGAACAGACTAATAACTTAAATATTTTAAAAATTATTAAACTTTTTAAAAAATCACCAATTTGGCGACATTTTTTAGAGATGAAAATTATTAAAATCACTTCCTTATTCTCAGTTATTGCTATTTTTTATGAGCCCAGATAATGCGGCATTGGGGTGAGTTTTTAAACATTAAAAATGTAGACGACAACGACAAACGCTTTTCATTTTCACAAAACTGTGGCTTTTCATCATATTGATGTTTCGCGCCATTTTCTGAACAACCATAGAGAGCGCTGGCTATAGGTAAACTAAACTTGATCTAACAGTCATGGGTAACTTTACAGTAGTTATGAAAATATGATATTAGCCTTCGAAACACAGCCTTAAACCGTTTTGACTCATTTTGAAACAAAGCTTGAACAGCTGAACCACACTTACCCTTGTATATAGAACCGTTCGGAACTAAAGGCTCTGAAGGTGTGATTTTGACATATCTTGTTGCCAGTAAGAAAGCCAAAGCTGCCAATATCACTGCATCAAATATACCAATTGTTGCCAATATGTAAGCCCATCGAACTCCACACTGTCCTATGTCGTAATCGTCAGCTTCTGGTCCACAAACATCTCTCACTTTTTCAGAGTCCCATCCGGCTGGAAACGACACGACTCCAACAATCATACATGCACCTGAAAGGTTTTTATTTTCTCAATAAATAATAAGTACAGAGCAAAAAAAATTTACCAACCACTCTGAATAACTAGTGATTAGCTTTTCACTTCAGAGCTAAATCTTAATAGTTCGAGGGCCGATGAATATGTCGATTAATTAGTGCAGACGATATTTTAAGTCATGAAATCAGACACAGAACGTACTTTCTCTGAATAACATACCTTCTTTTCGACTGATTCGGATTTCTGACTCCCAAAATATAGGGGGTAACCGAAAACTGGGAAGTATTGTTCAAATAGTTTTGTCAGGAGAGCTGTTGAAAGTTTCGATCCCTTAATGTTAATTTTACTTTTTGCGTATTTCCCCATAACTCCAGAACTTTTTAAGAGAATTAAAAAAATTTTGCACACAATTATAAAATTGGTTTGTCAAAAGGTAATTCCATGCAAAAAATAGCTTTTGATTGATATTTATTATTTTATTTAATAATTGTCGAAAAATTTTGAGTTGTAAAGTATGCAATTTTTTACACAATTTTAACCTCTATGGTAAAATACAAAATTTGAGCGAAATCGGTCAAATAGTTCCTTTAAAATTGAATTTTATAAAAGTCGTATATTTAAAATTCTATTTCTCATAAACTATTCCACCGAATTTCGCTTAAATTTTGTATTTTGCCACATAAAATTACATTCTTTAAAATGATGTAAAAAATTGTATGACAATTACAATTCATCAATTTTTCGACTATTATTAAATAAAAAATAACATACATACATATTTATATACTAGAAGCTATTTTTGCATGGAATTATGTTTAAAAAAATGAATTTTACAATTATGTGCAAAGACTTTTCAATTCGCTTAAAAAGTTCTCGAGATATAGCGAAATACACACACAAAAAAATTATAATAATAATAATAATCAAGGGGTCTCAAACTTTAGATCGCTCTCCTGGCCAAACTATGTGGACCATATTTCCCAGATTGCTGCTCCCTCTTATATTTTGGAGGTCAGCAATCTCAATCCATCGAAAAAACGGTATGTTTATTCGGAGAAAGTAAGTTTTTTTGTCTGATTTCGTAACTTAAAATATCGTCTAGACTAATTATTTAGTATATTTGATCTCCTCTAACCATTACGATTGAGTCCTAGAACGGGAAGATCAGGTCATAAGTTATTCAGTGTAGCCCATTTATTAATTTTTTATTTTATTTATTTAATTTTTTGTGCACTATACATCACAATTTTGTGTAAAAAGAACATCAGAATTATTATTATTTTACGAAAAAATGCTAATTAAAATTCAAATTTTATCATTATATAAATTAATTTCCCACAAATTAATATTCTTTTACTTAATGATAAAATTTATAGCTACAGTTTTTGGATGTGAATATTTTGTACAAACTTTTAAAATGGTGATATACACTTTAGAGTTGAGCTTTATTTATATCTGTAGAAATCTTAGTTCTTATATGAAAACGTTACTGAATTTTATAGTAACAAATGGCACTTAAATGTTAGTTTTTCACATTTGATTTTAGTCATTTATTTTAAGATGGTGTCATACACACCAAAAATCTAACAAAATACCGTTTCAAAAAAAAAAAAAAAAAAAAAAAAAAGTTTTTTAATTAAAGTATTTTGTGAATCACTATACACTTGTACATCATAACATTAGAATTGTCATTTCACTATTTACATTTTCATTAGACTAAAAAATCAAATAATAAGTGACTTAATATGTAAATAAGAGTTAGATGTCTTTGTTTGTCATCAGCATACATTTAGTAAAAATTATAAAGGTATTTACCATTTACCCATAGGCATCGTTGGTGGGGGTGGGTTGAATGTTGGATATATGTCCCCCTCGTTACTTAGAAATCCCTCTCAAACATTTAAAGATCCCCTACATATTTCAGACATCGCGAATTATCATCGATTTAGATTTCGTTAAAAGCAATAAAAAATATTAAAAAAATAATTAATCTTTCAGGTATTTAGTACATACATTTAAGTTTTTTTTTCTTTTGTGTGAAATTTAGAAAACTATTGTGACTGTAATTTAATTTCGTAATTAACATGGTAATTAACACATATTTACCGGTACATTAGTTATTTATCTTTTTCTTTAATCTCATTCAGACGTAATATTTATTTATCATCACTTTATATATAATCCCTTAATAACTATTACTATCTGTTTTTATTCCGTAAGTTGTTTTGAATGTTATTAAAAAAAGGGCTTAAAACTAAAAGTGGCGTTCCCTTATTATGTTTCAAAGTTATCGTATATTATCTTACTAAGCAAAATTTTATGATACACCCATTTAGTTACCATTTTACAATTAAATATTTTCTATTTTGAAAGTTTAACTTCATCATAATTTTTTCGTAAAACTATGTTCAGTCAACTGATGCAATTAAAAAAGCGAAAATAACTCATTTAAAGCTATGAATTAATATTACTAATTACATTTCCGCATTATTGAGATGTAATTTCTTTGGCATAAAATGTTTAACGAGGTTTCATAGTAACCAAAAACTAAACACAAATTAAAAAATTAAAGCGATTTTGGATGTAATAGGCAATATGTAATACCTAATCATAAAATCAGTTCAATTTACGAAGTCAATTTTGATACATAAGAGGTAAGTAAACACATTGAAACATAAAATCATTAAATCAATAGGAAAAGAGCAACCAAATTTGTTTTATATAAAATAGAAATAAGACAAATATAAAATCTTTACAATTAAAATAAAAATGAAATCATCAGGGGACACACTGCCTGCAAACACACAGGAGCCTTTCTGTTGTTAGAGGATTTAACCAAAACTAACAGTGCCCCGAGGCCCCATATTGAAAAGACAAAAATAGATAACCTTTACCCCAATTGAAAAGCACTATAAAATTGAAAAGGAATCACAACTAAAAAGTACTAAATTTAAACCAGCAAATGAAACGCCTCCTTCAAATCACAATATAAATAAATGTAAGTAAAGTAACATTTACAGTTAATTAAAGTAATAATAGTAAAATATATTTTCCGAATCTGTAAGAGAAAAATCAAGTGCTGACACCTGTTTTGGAATTCCAAAACATCAAAACATCTATTGTTGTGTCTATTATAACAATATTGTAACAACATCTATTGTAACAATATGTAATATATTATAATAAATAGGCAATATATATGTTTAAATTTTATCTAATTAGAATCTGGAACTAAAATTGTGAAACCAAATCTATGTGAATACAATAAAATATTTTGTAACCCTTTAATTAAATAATTTTTAATGTTGATGTATCGCTCTGTTACTTGTCAAGGAAAAAAAATAATAATTACGTAGCAATAGTAGAGGTTGGAGACCGCGAGTAGGGACAGAGCACTTTAAAAACATAATACAAATACATCATTAGTAATGTAAAAAAAAAATTTATAAAGGATTACGACATAGTTGAAATAACAGGGCTACATCCCTGTTATCATTGATTACAATTAGCTTAAATAAGTCAGTCGTGAGACAATTATTCCTTCATTAGTTTTATTTACGGGTAGGCTGGTGGCTATAACATTTCACATCCACTCTCCACAAGGGAGAGGGTGAACAAAACTCCGGATGGTTCCTGCAGATCTTACAAGGAATACATGATACAGCAAGAGTCATGCGAAAACAATCCTTCCCGCATTAAATACTGACAGAGAATGATGTAAACAGGCTCAAGTCGTACATACCTTGTAACTCTACGCATAATCAATAATCATTAATGCTTCCTAATATGGAAGTGAAAGAGGAACAAGACTCTAAAAATAACTCCTCCTTTGAAAGATAAATCTAATTATAATTCAATGGTATGTTTTCATCCTTGAAGTCCCAAAATAGAATGTCTACACCTATTCTTTACCAAAGACATTTTATGAAAACGAAAGGGTTTTAATGGTTTTATTAATACAAAAGTATTTATAATTTTTGTATTACATATATCTATACAAATAATCATATTTTAACTACAACTACAAATAGCATAAAAAAAAGCCTGAACGCTAAGTAAATATGTAGTGTATAAATTATGCATGTTTCTTAAAACCTATATATTACGCAATATATTAATTTCTTTTTACCATAAGAATTGCACTTATACNGTAGAAATAGAATATCTCTACACCCAAAATAGAATATCTCCACACCCATTCTTTACCAAAGACATTTTATGAAAAGAGTTTTAATGCTTTTATTAATACAGAAGTATTTATAATTTTTGTATTACATATATATCTATACAAATAATCATATTTTAACTACAACTACAAATAGCATAAAAAAAGCTTGAACGCTAAGTAGATATGTAGTGTATAAATTAGACATGTTTCTTAAAACCTATTTATTACGCAGTATATTCATTTCTTTTCACCATAAGAATTGCAATTATACACAATAGAATAGATACCATGAATTACAAATTTGTAAATGAAAAGAGGAGAATAAATAGCAGGATGCCAATAAACTGTAAATTGATCGAATTTGTAGAAAAGATACTTTGGGATTAATTTTGAAATATGGCTAAATTCTAATATTACTAGCCCCCCCCCCCCCTTCTTTGTGAAAAAAGGAATTAAAGCACCTTTCACTTGAAACTCTTACTATATCAATCACTTATCAAATTCAGCTTAGTCGCTTTTCTTGGAGATATTGATAATACAGGGGATTATAGAAGCATTTTTATACTATCTCATTTTTTTCATATTTCGCAAGAAATACTCAGAGAATTATTTCATAACTTCAGAAGTGTTTAGGTCATGCGATTTCTCATACATATCAAAAAAGTTTGAAGCTATTAAGAGTTTTGAGGGAACAGCAATAAAATACGATAGTAAAAGAGTGTTTTTTAACAGCGTATGCCAAAATATATAGGAATAAACTTGTAACATCTGAGAATAACTCACTTAAGTTATCATATGCAATAACTGCACAAAATTTCGTTCATGGAGATATGGTCATTTTTTTTTTGAAAAAAAGCTAATTTTTTGCCGTACGTTTTCTTACTATAACTGCAGAAATATACAATAAAATTAAATAAAATTTAGAGCTAGTTTTAATTAATAGCAGAAATATTTTTAAGTTTGGAAGAAAAAAATCATATGGAATCATATTTGGTAATTTAGGAAACGATTCTAATTTTCATTCGTGAAAACGGCGATTTCGGGCGATTTTCGAAGCAGCTTTTGTAAATTTGGAAAGAAAGCAATGAATGATAAGGGATTTTTCACAAATTTTATTTTGTTTTATTGAACAAAATTTATTAACTATGACATCGATATTATGTAGGACCATTCCCCATTAAAGTATATTTTATTTCACAAATTTTTTTTCATCATATAAACACATTTTGCTATCCGGATTATCATCGTGATGTATTTTCTTTCATTAAATTTTTTAATAAAATACAAAATAAAATTTGTGGGAAACCCCTTATCATTAAGAGCTTTTCTAAAAATGTAAAAAGCTGCTTAGAAAGTTGTTAGAAGTATTTTAGATTTCCAAGATATTCAAATTGTACTTTTTTCATAGATTACCAAATATGATCCAGAACAAAATTAAGGAAAAAAATTTTTTTTAATGTTTTCTGCACCTGCGCACTAAGGATTGGTGTACCGCGTGTGAGGCCATCCATTTTTATTATACTTGTAGTGTTTTCAATATAAAACGTTCTTTCAATCGAACTTTCAAAGAGACACACAACAAATAGACTTGGTAGACTCCGCAAGCTTGCCGTAATGCTACATTAAAAAATAACGAACAAAAAGTGAGAATAAATTTGCAAAAAAGTGCTACAAAATTGCAATAGTTTTTAAACAAATTAGAATTTTTTTTTATAACCGTCGTTGAACAGACGACCCAATTTTGGGTTTTCGACTACCAATGTTCAACTCCGTAGCCATATAATTTTTAAACCAATACAGAAGACAAGGCAACTCCTGGATCAGTATCTCCAGAGGTATGATTTGTTATGGGAACATGGAGGACTTTGCGACTCGACAGACTTAACATGCAAAAGTCACCATTTACTACATTAGTCTTCGGCCGGTGGGTATCGAACCCACGACCTCTTGGACATGGGCCCAGTGCCCTACCAACCAGGCTATCCCAGCCTTAAATTGGAATTTTGAAGAAAAATTTTCGTATTAAGTTCACAAACGAAAATGATCCTTTCATCACGTCATATTTCAACTCTAACTTCGGCCCGCATGCTATTTTTTGTTTCAACTTTTACTTTCAATGAAAATTTTATGTAGCACGTACAGTATTCACTCAATGTATATATTTAAAATAATGAATACAACATAATTAATTAAAATTCTAAAGCATTATTAGGAATTAACTTTACGAACTAATCGAACTTCTTTGACGCAAAATATGCATGGAGGTTTTATGTTGACCAAAAAATTAAATACGAGTTTAAAAAACAATTGAAAGCGCTATAGTAACTGAGCAAAATAAGGCTTAAAACATAAACGTTTAACTTTTATACCAATAGAATCGAAAACTAAATCTGTGTTAATTCAATAAAACAATTTAGGAAACTTTCAGTTGAATAATTTTTCATTTTGAATTAACAACCCATTACAAAGGACGACAATAACTGCGAAGCAATATTAGGGGTTGATAAACAAAGCTATCAGAAACAGAATCCTTCGAAGAGCAAACGAGATAGTTACATTAATAATTAGGTTCTTTGCTCTCATTAAACTTTAAAAGAATGAAAACAACAGTTTCACTTGTGCTTAGATCTTATTAATTTGAAAGGAAGGCTAAAAATACTAATATCTTTTCACATGGTAATCAGCTTTTGATGATTTAAAATTACACACCTATTTTTCAATAATGTCAAATTTATAATTACTTTCTTCCCCCTCCAATAGAAATTAAGAATGTTACCTTACTGCTTTGTATTTACATTCAAAGATGGTTTGAATAACCATCCTATTCCTATTCAAACCTTTGTCTCAAGTTAATCATTGTTAGCTGCTTTTAAAGACTATAGATTTTATGAAGATATTGTTTCCAAACAGCGGAAACCAATAAAATAGAATTTATCTGAGATACATCCACATTGTTAGCGGTTTTCTTATCTTAAGGTAAAATGAATGAAAGAATTTTCATTCGAACAAAAAAATGGCGGTTTTTATGGAGTAGGGGTTGGGTTGTGACCTGGAATAGTTTGGCAAACTATTCCTTCAGCTTGACTTTGGATTAGGATAAGATGAATTTCGAAATTTTATTTATAAATTTGTTTTTTATTATAAATTAATTATGTCTAGTTTTAAAAAATGTTCAGAATAATTTTCTTGATTTAAATTCTTCTGGTTATTTTGGATTAAAAATGTGCGATTAATTGAAAAAAAATTTTCATTGGAAAAACATGTTAAGTGACATTTTAAAAACAGTAAATTTCTTTTTTATGTTAGGAGCCGATTTTATTATCATTTTATTCTGCGTAGTCTTTAAATAAAGGTGCTCTCAACTGCCTTATGAACATAGTTACTGATATTTTAATACATTTCTGTAAAACATGCTAGGAGACACTTAGAAAATTCTTAAATTTCTGAGTTAACATGTAATAAGACGAATTATTATTATTTTATTCTGTCTAATCTTTAAATAAATAAGTTTTCAAAGATGTTATGAACATTGTTTCTTGCACTTTCTATATATTTTTACACTGATTAACTCACATTCATTAAGACATCACTAAATAGGTTTTTCTCAGTGGAAGAACGTGTAAAGTGACATTATAAAAACACTTTAATTTCCATTTTATATTATAAGCCGATTTTAATATCAATTTATTATGCCTAATCTTTTAACAACCGGGTTCTCTATGATCTTTTGAAGATAGTTACTAATATTTCTTTGTATTGTGTGAAACATGTTGAATAGCATTTTGAAAACACTTAAATTTCAGAGATTAGGAACATGTTATAAGACGAATTATTATAAGTATTTTTCTACTCTTTATACAAAAGGGTTTTCAAAAATCTTTTGAGCATTGTTTCCTGATATTCGATTTATTTTTTCACTGATGAACTCAACAGACATCACTTAACACGTTTTTCTTAGAGGAGGAACGTGTTAAGTGACATTTTGAAAATGACTTATATTTCCAAGTTCAGCAGTATGTTATACCGCAATAATTACCGTATTACCGCAATAACTACTATGGGCAAGTGGGGTAACCGCCAATTTCGTAACCAAAAGCTTAAGGGGGGCAACATTATCAGTATTGCGCACAAACCGTCTTTACTTTTTAGACAAGTTGGTACACATTGGTCTTAAACTGGTGAGCTTCAGGCTGCCACGGACATAGAATGGGCCCTCGCTGCTCAAGAACGTGTTATGCGCCGGTTTATTTCAGAATTACATTATTATTCCATATATTCTTAAAATAGAGGGGTTAGCAGGGGTCGCCAAACTTTTTTGATCATCGACCCCCATATAATTTTTCGAAATCTCCATCGACCCCCAAAAAAGTTCCTGAAAATCTTGAAAGAGCTTCAGGAGTTACTCAAGGACGAGGCAGTAGTTGCACTGCTCACCTCAATCCTTCCATCTCTCAAGACCTAGTATATCAGTCTCTATTAGATACTGTGTTTGTACATTTATTTTATGATTTTAAACATTTATTAAAGTAATAGTACATTGTGTAACAATAGTTTTATGAAAAATATATTAATATTGAAATTTAAATACCTTATTATTAAATAATAAGTAATTATGCATAAGTAGATATAATAAGTAAAGTAACTAAAGATTTACTGCTTCTTGATCAATGAGATGGGTGTGCCTGGTGTTTTTTTGCAAGGTTCGCTATATTGGGTTCAAAATTGGTCAATTTTAATTTTCGTCAAAATTGGTCAATTTTGTAATTTTCGTAAAAAAATACAAAGTGTGCTATAGTTTTGTCGCGGGCTGTACTAATCCATATTATTAAAGCTTACCTTCTTTTTTGTGCATTGATAATTAAAATTGATATCTAAACCAAACGAATGGTTTTATCGAAACAATAACTAATTATCCAAAACTATAAAAGTTTTAATAATGACACTGCAAATATTCAACACAGTTTGCAAAGATAGCTGAAACTACGTTTGTCCAAATGCTCGTCACACGTGACATTTGGACAAACGCAAATATGCATATGACTTATAAACTGCGCTGTGTTCGTGCCACTGTGCGGTGGTACGTAAATACTTGTTTCACCCCAATAAATATATGTTTATTAATTTATGTTTTATAAAGAAACCGATATTGAGTCAATTATAAAAAAAATTCACAAATTTTACAATCTTAATTAGGTATGTGTAATTTGCGTATTGAGAACTGTTTTTTTTTCCGACCTACAATCGACCCTTCCGATTCGGATAGACCCCTATTCGCCCCCCTGTCTCAGATAGACCCCCGCTTTTGTTAAATAGACCCCTGGGGGTCTATATAGACCACTTTGACGACCTCTGGGTTAGTGTATAAAGTGAATCTTCACATTAATGCAGCATGGAAGATAATAAAAAGTAATGCTTGGTTATATCAGAATTTTAATATAGCCATACATCATCAGAGAATATCACCATTTAATTGTAAACCATCAGGAAATATCTATAATTTCATGACATTTTTGTATCACAAATTTATATTATTTTTTCATCAATCTATATTCTTGTTGCCCAAATAAAATTTATCAACAATCGCGATAATATTGGATTCGATAATTATCATATTCGATAATCATTATTATCGATACAATTGCGACAATATTGGATCCAATAATTATTATTGTTATTAATGATTGTGATACTTGTAGACGATATGTATGTAACAGCATTCAACAAATATTGTGATATTCTTTTCAAAATATTTACGATATACCGTCTAACTGTAGTAATAAAAGGAAAATTTGCAAAAGAATTCGGACATTGGGAAAAAAAATTAGTTGGGCTTATCTTTAAAGGAAATTCGATTGTTTAATATTCATTACACAACAAATTCAGTGAACCGTTTCTGAATAAAAATTATCTCATTTTCTCAAGTGAAGCATTATTCCGTGAAAAGCGTGGAACTATTTTCAATATTTCTTTTCTTATTTTTCATTCTGCTGATAATAAAATTAATCGCTATATTTGGACAGAAAATAGGTAAAAGATAAACAATTTTCCAAAAGTGTATCATATAAATAATAAAAGAGAAGTCTTGAATTATTCAGTACTTTTAATACAAATTGATAATTGTATTGAGTTCCATACTATTTATAGAAATAGCTCCGAATAAAGAAATTGAAATTACCAAGTGTATTTTAGGTTGGGAAAAGCCATGGCACTACATTCCTCTACTTTGTGAACCCCCGTATAATTGCTTTCCTGTCATTCGCTACGAAATATTTCTTTTTCTGTCTTATTATTCTAATAATCAGTCGTTATTTTCTTTCTTTATGTATGAGAATGCATTAAGAGGTTAGGTAAAAAAAAATTTTGCTAAAATTTTGAACAAATATGCATAATTTTTTAAATTTATTTCAAATAATAGTTCGTTACATTTTTATTTTAATTTTCAATCTATTCTCGCTCTAATTCTGTCTGAAACTCTTTCGGTGATGATGGCAGTTTCATGTGTAATAAAAGTCACGTATCTAACATGTAAGGAAGATGCAGATATCTTTTACTGTCATCATTATAAAATGATCTGTATTAACAAATATAATAAATTAAACGGTATAAACAAACAGCATTTATTTATTATCCATTCTTAATATTATTTTCGGTTATTATCCTTTTGATTTCAATTCTTAGCGATATTTTGATTGGCGGTAATGAGTTTCCCGCGAACGCTATGCAAAATTCACAATGTATGACCGAAAATTTCATTACAAATTACAGTATCGCCATAGGGCAGAAAATAGGTTGGCGTTAGAGTTAACGCTAAACAAACGCAATGCTAAATCTCTCTATTATTAAAAATTAAAAGCTTAGAAAAAAACTGCTGTTCCTTTATTACATAAAAAAATAATCGTATGATATTACCTTTATGTCTAACATTTCATGGTAATATTCATAGATATCGCTTTGCATCATTAAACGGAGAAAAATGTATGCTCTTATAATAAATTTAATCTAAAATTGCATTTAGTCAACATATACAGTAAAATTAANTCGGATCATCCTCCGGGATGTTTCCCAGACCGTCGCTAATAGCCCATTGTGCAGCTCTAGTGCGACGTAAAGTAACAACAACAACAACAACAATAATAAATTTAATCTAAAATTGTATTTAGTCAACATATACAGTAAAATTAATACCAAATAACTATTTAAAAATCTTAAGTAATATTAAGGATCAACTTCATATACTATTGCTAAATAATGTGTTAGGCAAAAAATATTTTCATAGTAAAAAAAAATTAAACTAGAATTTAAAATACAAGTTTATGAACAATGGTAACCGAGTGAAATGATTAGGCTTTGGTTTAGTGATTAGGTTTATTCCAGTCTAAGAGACTAAGAAACAATCTTTAAAACCAAATCTATATTAGCACAAAAAAAAATTGCATTGTTTAATTGAATAGTTTTCAATTTGATATAACAATCAGTTTATCATTAAAAAACAAAAATGGTTAGGAAGTAATCGAGGGAGTCAGTGAAAAAAGTGAACGAGGAGCGGTGACCCCTAGTATGATGTAAAATGTCTTGTAATCACTTCATTAATTATCTTCTTTATTTTTTATTTTGCTCAATACTATAAGAAGCAGCTGCATATGAAAAATAGCAACTTTGTTACTTTCTTGTCATCATTTTATGTCTTATAAGGGTAAGAAGGGACGTTGTTAGGGTTATGTTATAAGGATGTCATAAGGGAACAGATAAGGATTCAGATGCTCTAAAGGAACTAAACTACTGAACGATATTACTCAATACAAATCAAAAATTTTGTTTAAATATATATCTCATTCTAAAAATTTGATTTTAGTGTAGAATTATTTGCAAGCAAGAAAGCGATAGAAAGAAACTTGAAACTTTAATAAGCGTGACGTCCGAAAACTAGTGGAAATGACTGAAAAGAACAGAGTTTTATTTTTTCGAATGAAAAGTACAGTCTAAAAAATAACGAAGGAAAAATGAGCAATGGAGTTCTGAACAATTAGTAAAAGTTCCTTCTCCCCACTATGTAAACACTTTACCCTGTCCTCTAAGGTTGGTTTACTGTTACAAAAAATAAAGCTAATCCTCACACTACAAGACAAATCACAAAAATATTTGGATTGTATGAATTAAATATTTTTTAAGCGATCTGCTTCTTCCCCTGATCTTAGTTCCACAGAGAATCTGAGGAGAATAATGAAAAATAAATTTGAAGAATCAGGACTAAATTAGTCATCGTTCTCTCGTTGAAATATGCACGTTAAAATATACTCGTTTAATCTGTGCCAAGATAGTTCCTGAAAAATCAAATTTTAAATTCCAGAATTTTTTAAAATTTTATTTCTTAGTAACAATTTAACCGATTTTTGATCGAATTTTGTATTTTGTAAAGTTACAATTGTGTAAAATTACGTACTTTAAAATGACGTAAAAAATTGTATACCTTTTGATTCAAAAAATTTTCGACTATTATTTAATGAAACAATAAAAAATAATAAATATTTATTTTCTTGCATGGAATTATGAACGAATTTTGTAATTGTGCGCAAAAATTTCTCGAGATAATGCGATAGACTCAAAAAGTTAAATTAACCAACAATATTGACTGTGCAGGCAGTTCAAGTGCATGTTAAAAATAGAATTGCATATTGAATGCGAAAAATTTAGGCCTATAAATAACTTAGCACGGCCTTGAGGGTAAAAACATATCAAGTGACCAACCACAATGCGAGCAAGATTTACAAATTGCCCCAGAACATTTTTTTATTGATTCATAAACTTTTTTAATGGTTTCTAGATTATTTTCTTCCCAAAAATAAGCTTGAAACTGTAAACAAAAATATTTAAAAAGGAAAAAAAAAAAGCATACGTGTTGTCCCTGTGGCGCAATGGAAAGGAGATCAGTGGGGAAAGCATCTGTATGTTTCGTTCGGGAAATACCTTGCTTAAAACTGATTACCAACGTGATAATTTTTTGTAAAACATTTTTCTAATTAAAACTATTCTCTATGTTTGTAAACTTATTTGTAAGTTTTTTTAATGCTTTTAAATTTATGTTTTTATTTATAGATTTTTATAATACCGTAAACTCAATTTTTACGCTATACATACACATACACATTTACTATATATACACACACACATAAAAGCTTCGCCCAGACCCGCCCACAGCCAAGGGCGGCGCCAGTAGGGGGTCAGGGGGGGCTGGAGCACCCCCGNAGATTTCACCATAATTAATTCATCATAATCAATATCATAATTCTGGCAAATTTTGATTCTTTCCTCCCCAGTATATTTCAACTTCTTAATATATGAGTTTTACCCTGACTCTCCCCCGCAATGGGCCTCCAGGGATACCGATAGCCCACCAGGGTACTGATTAGTGAACAACTGTTCAAATGCAAAAACAAGGTGCAACTCCAGAAAAATCTAGGTGGTCTGTGCAATGTAAAATCAATACTACATGCTTTAAAATCAAGAAAGATAACAAATGTAAAGAAGTTCTTGAAGAAAACGGATTTTTCAATAAAATAAAGAACAGATGAAAAGATGTTCCGTTACAAAAAGAAATTCAATAGATGAACTGATGTAATGAAGTGAATGCAAGATATAAAATACGCGAAAATTAATATAGTTTATATATTTCGTGCAAGAATATTTGTCAACAGTCTGGAATGATATTAAGAGTGTGGGCAGTATTTTAAAAAAATTTTGAAGGATCTTTGTGTCTGTACTTTTTAAAGGCCTATATGATAAACTTTAAATACTACAAACGATATAACTTTAATAACAAATTATTATTTCTTGTATATGCTAATATTCAATGACATGCCAGTTTGATTTTTATCACGGATTTAACGAGATAACGTTTTAACAAGCTAATCAAGACTTTCAAGATAACATGATATAAGACTTTCAAAATTACTAGAAAAATTCTATTTAATTGGAAACCTTTATCGCGCATTTCCAAGTTGTGGTGTGCATATACCATAACTCTTGACATCCATTTAAAAAAACATACAATCGAAAATTAAGGACACTAAAACCTCATATGTATTCCTATTATTCTTATAACAAAATGTTTTTCAGTAACAAAATAGCTTGGGAAGAATAAAATAGGATTTTCAAGCAAATTTAATAATGAAGTTATTTGGATCATTAAAATTTAAATGTATTTTGCATTTAAGAAACAAATATAAAAATATTTTACTGAAAAATTTGGATTTAGAACTTTTTTTTCCTTCTTTTTTAACACTGCACTTTGATTACATTCCCCTTTTTCAGGTAAGTATAATGGAGGAGTTAGTCCATCTCTGCATTCCTTTCCTTTCTGTCATGAAGCAGAATTTGGTTAGAGAGGAACAACTTAAAGAGATTTTAAATGGCTTCAAAATAAATAACATGTTCGAACTCATCGCCTAAATATATATGCAAATATTTTTGTTTGATATCATGATTTTATTTACATTATGATTTTATTTATTTTATTTACATTATACACTTGGTGCCATTTCCTTGTTGTTTGTATTAACGTCACGTCACGCATTGAAAACCAGTCAAATCAATTGTAGTGGAATACTTTTGTCAATATTGAACGCTTTTCAAATCAGCTTTTACGTTTAAACAAAATATGGATGGATAAAAATGTAAAATTTGACCAATAGAAAATTAATACTTTTTCATACTTTTAAGCGAAGGTAAGAAATTATATATTTTAAGTATTTCATCAGGAAAATAAATAAGATTTTGAGATTCTTCACTGGTTTACAGTAAAAAGGAATAGAAATGATAAAAACTATGAATTTTTTTTTTGTTTTTTTTTTGTTTCTTAATTTCATCTTAAAACACAAATATTCACATTAAATATACAATGAAATCATTAATACTTACCAGATAGTATCTGCAACCAGCCACAAACATGAAAAACAGTAGACGAATGGCAGACGAAAAACAGAAACATACACAGAATACACAACACAACTGCTATTGCTGATAAACCTATAAAAATAGTCGCCACTTTAAAAGCGGGTGACAAAATAGATCCAAAGTCTTCTAATTTGCCTTGACAAACTAATTCCTGCCCATCCTCAATGCTTTGTCGGCAGGATTGCCACAGTCCAAAGTAGCCGGTTCTTGGACTTTGTGGTGTATCGCCAATCCATTGTGGCTGTATAAACACTACAGCATTAATTATAGCAAAACAAATCGTAAATACACCCCATAGAACACCTATGGCTCTTGAATTTCTCATATAATTTGCATGGTAACCACTGGCCTCGGAATTGTATTCATATTTTGAGGGATCCATTTTAGTAAACATTAATAAGTCGGATTTATAGAATGTTTTGGTTTCTCGATAGGCCAGCAGAGAAGAAATCTAAAGAAAAAAGGTGAGCTTAAAACCTGTCTGGCTAGTTTTTTCTTCTCTTGGTTTCTCTCTTCGAGGTCACGGAACTTGATAGTCGAATGGTTTTCGGTTCTTCATATTTTATTTTCCTTACACTCCTCTCACGGGTTGTATAGTTTAATCGGGAGGTGATTTTTAAATAGCTTTCATGGAATGCAACTGGATTTGTGTTCTTTTATTCTTTTTCTATCGGTCGCTTGGATTGTAGGTTGTAAGGCGGACCGAAAGGAAGCCAAGGACGAAGATCGTCTAATAAAAAGCTGAAGTGTTTAATACAATTATTTTTTAATTATAACACTATGAATTGTTCGTGTATAGTTCTTTAGAGCATTTCCGCAAGTCTCATAACAATTAGAGAATCAGACGGTTTCATTCATTCGACCCTATTATGAGTCTCTGATTAAGATGAAGATCTGTCAAGTCAATCGGAGTATTTTGTAAAATATAATTTTATTCAACTTTTACTCTAGGCCAATGTTTTTAATCATTTGTGTTTTTATGACACAAAAATTTAGAAACGATTTAAAAACGTGATTATTTATGCTTTCTAAATCTGAAATTTTATTTCCACTTAATTATTTAAATAGCATTGCCTAAAAAAGAAAATTTGGCGTATTTTCTGTCTGACAAAACAAATTCCAAACAGTTTAAATTATTTTCTCCTGGTAAAGAAAATTCGATCATTATATCCAAACTGTTATGTTTAGACTGTTTATTTGTTTGAGACTGTTTATTTGAAGCACCAAGAGATAATTTCACCTAGAACCAACTTCGCCGGTCTGGAAAAATATACAGCATCATGAAACCCTAACTCCTTTTATAAAGACAATAATTTTATGATTTCAAAAACTGATATCTGTAAAAGTTTATGAAAAGCCCAGATAATTTTCTTTACATTTTCAGTTGCTTTCTGGTAAATGTATTTTAAAATTAATAAAAAAATTTCATTAAAAGAATTTCTTCAAGTCCTTAATTTGAAACCATGCCACCATCTAAACCATGCTATGTTAAGAGCATATATATGGTTAAAATAACGGAGGACACATTGTGAATTTTTTATAAATTTTTGCAATGATTAATTCGTTTAAAACTTGTTTCAGATTTTAAAGTGAGCGTTACTTTTTTCAAAAATACCAATATGTTTCAAGAAATATTGAAATAAGTTCTCAAAATTTTTAAGAAAGGTTTGTTTACTCACGGTATGAGTATATTTATCGATAACATAATGCGAATTTCTTATAATTTTTTTGCAATGAGAAATTCAATTGAAACTTGCTTTAGATGAAAAAAAATTTTTTTTTTCATTATCCATAGTCTTCATTAGCAATAAATTTTACCATAGTTGTGAAGAAATAAATACTCAAAATTTTTAAGACGCATTTGTTTAATCAAAACCATGTTATGAAAAGAGCATATAATAGTCAACACACTGGAGTTTATTTCGCGATTTTTTTAAACTTTTTTGCAATAAGAAAATCATTTGAAACTTCTTTCGGATTACAAAGTGAGCATCAATTCTTTCAAAAATACCCATTATTGTCAAGAATTTTTCAAAATTTTTAAGAAGGGTTTGTTTACCCCAAACAATTCTACTTTAAGAGCATGTTTATAGCTAACACACATATTCGAGGACACTTTTCAAATTTTTTTTATAATTTTTGGAAATGAGAAATTTATTTGAAACTTGTTTCAGATTTCAAAGTAAGCGTCAATTTTTTAAAAAAATGCACTTAGATGTGAAGAAATAAATACCCAAAATTTTTAAGAAGCATTTGTTTAATCCAAACCCTGTTACATTAAGAGCATTAATATAGTTAACAAAATGAAGGATAAATAGCGAATATTTTATAATTTTTTGCTTGAGGAATTCGTTTGAAACTTTGTTTCAGATTACAAAGTAAGCGTCAAATTTTTCAAAATACCAATATGTTTCTAGAAATAAGTACTCAAAATTATTGATAACATAATGAGGACACTTTGCGAATTTCTTATAATTTTTTACAGTGAGGTATTCATTCGAAACTTGTTTCAGATTAGAAAGGAAGCATCATTTTTTAAAAAATACCAATATGTTTTAAGAAATAAGTACTCAAAATTTCTAAGAAGGATTTTACTCACGTTAAGAGCATATATGTATAATTAACATAATAAATGACAATTTTCGATTTTTTTTCCCTGATTTTTTTGCAATGAGGATTAATTTTTTACAATTTTTCCAAAAATACCCATATGTGTCAAGAAATAAGTAATCAAATGCTTTAAGAAGGATTTGCCTGCTGCCAACAATGATGTATTAAGAGTATATGTATAGTCGACGAAAAGGAGGACAATTTGAGAATTTTTTAACATTTATTGCTATCAGGAACACATTTCAAACTTGATTAAGATTAAAAACTGAGCGTCAATTCTTTCAAAATTACCCGTATATGACAAAAAATAAGAACTCCAAGATTTATGGAAAGCAATTTCTTTTAGTCCAACAAATGCTACGTTAGGAGCATGTATATATAAAACCAAAGGAGGACATTTAGCGAATTTTTTCTAACATTTTCCAATGAGAAATTCATTTGAAACTTAATTCAGATTACAAAGTTCACGTCAAATTTTTCAAAAATACCCATATATATGAAAGAATAAGTATTAAAATTTTTTTAAGAAGCGTCTGTTTAGTCTAAACCATGTTACGTTATGAGCATGTAAATGATTAACATAATGTAGGACACTATGCGAATTTTTTACAATTATTTCATATGAGGAATTCATTTGAAACTTGTTTCAGAAGAAAAAGTTAGCACCAAAATTTTCAAATATTCCCTTAGTTGTGAACAAATAAATACCAAAAACTTTTAAGAAGTATTTGTCTAGTCCAAATCATGCTACGTAAAGAGCCATGCTACGCCATCCATGCTAAGATCTTATCAGCTCTTATCCTATAGACCAGTGTTTCTCTAAGTGTGGTACGCGTACCCCCAGGGGTACGGGAACAGTTTAGCGGGGGTGCGCGTTCTTATGCGAAATATCTTACAACAAACGAAAATTTCAAAATTTTTTTATTAAAAAACAAAGCTAGCCATGAAATTTTACGATTGCGTATTTTTGTATTGGCTATTTTTTGCTGAGTTAACAGTTAATAATTAGTGGTTTCAACAGCCAATTGTGATTTTTACCTTTCATGCAATTTTTTTTCATCACAGCAAGACGAATATCATCCTTCTCACTGATGCAAAGAAACTTATTAAGAAAACTTTGTGCCAAAAAAGAAAAATAAACATATTTTTAAAACAATACATTCATTTTTTTACTTGTGGTACGTATAATTTACTGTTAAATCATTTCATGCATTGATTGAAAGGTGCTTTGGAATGAGTTGTAAGAAACTAAATAATTTTTCTTAAAATTGGGAGTTTTAGAAAATAAAATTCACGCATTGCTGTCCTGAAGGGTAAGCAATGACTACAATGAAGTGGAAAAAAAGGAGTTTCAAGTTTCTGTAAAACAAGATTAACAATAATTCCTAAGTTATTTTCAATTGACCTTTCCTCTCTGCCAAAAATATGTATTAATAACATCAGTAAAATGCAAACATTTTAATACATCTTGTTAAAATTTTGATAGATAATTTTCTGTATGAAATTAGAATAAAATTTATTCTTCTTTATTAAATATTTATTAATATTATAAGATATATGTTAATAAATATTTAATATTATAGATGTTTATAGATTTGATTTGTTTATTTACGTCGCACTAGAGCTGCACAATGGGCTATTGGCGACGGTCTGGGAAACATCCCTGAGGATGATCCGAAGACATGCCATCACAATTTTGATCCTCCACAGAGGGGATGGCCGTAACCTCCGAGATTACGGGATGGCCGTAACCGATTCTTGGAGGTTACGGGATGGCACCCCCGCTTCGGTAGCCCGACGACCTGCGCGCGAGGTCGAGCACTTTACGGTAGAACAGTTTAATGAGGACCAATACCGCACACCCTCGGTCCCTACGCTGACTGATCCAAGTGGTCACCCACCCACACACTGACAGCAGTCAGTAATGCTTGACTTCGGTGATCTGCTGGGAACCATGTCTTAACGATCAGTCCACTGCGGGACAGATGTTTAAGGATGTTTTGTTTTTGGTTACCTGACATTGCAGTTTAAAAACTTATCTTTCAAGGGGCATTCACACTGCATACAATTCGAGCGCTCCACAATTTATTCTTTTTGCGCCCTCTATAACTACTTACAAATTCAGTTTTTGTAGGCTATGGGTGAACAGAAATAGATAACAAAGTGCTCCTTAATAATTTTATAACAGTAAACAAAAATCGAAGGCAAAAATAAAAATTAGAAATTTAATTTAAGTAGTACTGAAAGAGCAATTTTCCCTACATTTTTCATCATGAATCGTAGTGTTGGAATACTTAATTCGATGTCAAGAATAAAAAAGGGCATTGCTCTAAGTAATTCGAAAATTTTTGTTGAATTATGCTCCAAGTCAACTTTACTGCAATTTAATCAATTATTGTGCCAATTATTTTACTGACAGTTGCTTTATTTTCATATTAGTTTTAAGCCTATTTATGTAAATTAAAAGATACTGTGCAATTACAATGCAATTGCTATATTTTTTAAATTAATAATTTTTTAAACTACATGTATTTTATTGTACATAGCATTTTTCTACTACTTCTTTCATTAAAATAGATTTCGGCAAAAAACTAAAAGGTTCAAACTTTAGCTAATATGCCAAAGAGTTTTGTACTTACAAAAATTTAAAAAAGAAATATTTATTTGTATGCTAGAGAGTGGCGATGAGTTATCTCCTTCAATTGGTCTCCCACTGAGATGTTTTTTTTTCTTTTCAGTTTCTCATAGACTACTGCTTAATTGTTGGCAAAACTTGAAGATTACTTTGGTGCGAGAGCTAATATAAAAATGTTTCTTCAAATTTAGTTAAAAATCCCAAATTCTATATAAAGCAATGTTAAAATTTACTGATGAAGGATTATCTGAACCTTTTTTTAGTTGATTTCATGCCAATGTAACAGCAGTAAGATATACCTGAAATTCATAAAGGATGAAAGTCCTCTTATTGGTTTTATGTGGAAATTCAGTGAAAGCAGTTCGGATGCTGCTTCCATTGTCTGGCAGTGGTGGAAAAAAAATGTTCACACTCTTGCCATGGCTGTTAAAAGATAGAACTCTGAAAAATGGGACTATACGGTTGGTTAATGTGATGTACTTTTATAATATGAAAATTTTGTTCACATAAGTATGTTCAGTTCCAACTGCTTCAAATACTTATGACTATTCTTAGCACAAGAACTGATATAAGCTAACTATACATACATATTTGCAATTTTAAAAATTTATGATCTAGAATTTTTGTTTTATTAGTTTGATTTTACTAATGTAAAAATTGTTTTTATATTATTCAGGTCCTGATATTTGGAAGTTTTCATATTCAGTTTTGAGCAGGCTGTATTCTTCAGATGAAAATAGGTGTTTTTTTTTAAATTTTGTTTTTATGTCTTAGTATAATTGATTAGTTTTAATAATAGTGATAATTTGTGGGTAAAATAATAGTCTTAGTATCAGGGTTGCCACAGGCGACTAAAATGCAACTATTTGTAACTATTTTTGGCATGGCAACTTTTTTGTCTGAAAAGGCTAAAAAAGCAACTATTTTCAGGAAAAGGAGACTAGTGGGAGACTTTTCTGTACTCCTAGCTATGTTCAGACTCCATTGTTAGTCTATTTCATTTCTCGATCGCCTTTTCAATGATTATTGCTTCGCAATTCCTCATGATTTTTAAGAAGAAATTTTTTTTACTAAGATATTAGAATGCGTGAATTTCGAATTGAGTAATCACTTTTCGTATGTATATATATATATATATAAAAAAACACATGCACACACACTCATATATATATATATACATTTACGTTTACATACAAATTATCATATTTGCCACCAACTTGACTGAATGGATCATGGTATATGACAATTAAGTCATTAACAAAATTTTTGTCCTATTTTTGGTGAATTTTTGTTCTTATTTTGGCTACTATTTTCATGTTTTAGCTACTAAAAGCAACTATTTTGTTCATTTTTTCTGTGGCAACCCTGTAGTATGTGGGTGGGTATAATTTAAATGAAATGAATTTTTTAAGAAAATATTTTAAGTATTAAATAAATGTTTAGTGTTTCAACTTATAAATTAACATTTGTATTAAGATTAATGTCCTATATTATGGTTAGTATAATGTATTTGCTTTGCTATGGTGTATATTTCTTACAATATTTCATGCTAAAAATTTTTTTAAAATTAATAAGTTTTATTTATATTTTTATTTAATTATTTTCTTTTTATTTCCTTTATAATTTACACGCCATTTTAAATAACATGAGTATCTTATAAAAATACTTTTGTTTGAAATAAATTTTAGTTTTTTACTGTAAAGGTAATACAATAAATTTAATAGTTTCTTTGTCACATTCCTCATTCTAGTATGAATTTTCATTAATTGAACGCAAGTTTGTGGTTCCTATATCCAAATAATTATAAAATAATTTTAAGAACAATGCCTAAAGCTCATGGAAAAATGTGGATAAATTTCTCAGCATTTTTTTTTTTTATACTTTCTTAATCCTTGCATTAAAAAAATGGTTTAATGAAGTGGTTTATAAATTGTGACTGTTTCTTTCATCCCCAAAGCTGACTATGACAAATCATAAAGTTATTTGTTCTATCTTTGCATTCTGAACTATCAAAATAAAAAATTTACCTCATTCGAGAAAATTCCTTCATCAAAACTCATTTAATAATGTCAATCTTCTCCATTCAGTATTATGAGCAGCCATGAAACATATTCAAATTCATTACAAAAGTTTATAAACACCCATTCAAATTATCTATTTTGTTTCATTTTTTAAGAATGGCAAAAATAAGTTGCAGATTATATATTGTTAGCATCCCTGGATGTGGCCACTAAACGCTAATGTAATATTTTTTTCGCTAAAATTTTAAACAGTGTCTTCAATTTATTATATATTTAAAATATGTTTTACCTTTCCTGCATGCATAATTTTATTTATTAATAATAAAAGTTATTTTAATAAAAAAAAAATTTTTATGCTTAACGCATGTACAAATAGACACAATTTACTTTTCATTACTGAATATTAATTTCTTTAATTTTTTTCTTTGTAGAAAATCATGGACTGTTTTATCTAATAATGGACAGATTATATGTTGTTGGCATCCAGAAGAAGCACCTCCATATGAACATACTAAAGTAATCTTTTTTCTTCTTATCAAAATGTATTTTTTATTTATTATTGTTATTATTTTTGGTTTTATTAGTATTGACTTGAAAACCACTACTCTCTAAAATAGAAAGAATAAGAATCTAAATAAAATAGAATTTCAAAACTGTGATGTACATTGCAAAACAGTTTAAGTACCTTTTCAGCAATCTATATTATGCCGGCCAGGTGGCCGAGCGGTCAGAGTGCCTGATTGCGAAGCCAATGGTTGCGGGTTTGAATCCCGCTTAGGGCATGGATGTTTCTCTGTGTGATGTGTGAATGTGGCCCACCCTATAAACGGGTATCTGTGGCGTGGGTAATGTTGCTCGCCTCCATGACTTAGGTTCACAGGTGCCCACCGGGTAACCTTAAATAAGCAACACTTCATGCATCTTCCGCGGCGAAGAACGAAATTTCTGTGCCAACCATAGAAAAGAAGAAAAAAACTCTTTTATTAGCAGAACTATTAATTCAATTTTCTTGCAGAACAACTTATGTCCAAGTTTTGATAAAAATTTGTTTTATTGTTAATTTTTGGTAGATATTTTGATATTTAATCTTTGAATTTGAAAGAAGCTTGATTCATTTATGAATTAGTAATAGTTTTAAAAATATGTATAAATGCACTTCTTTTTTTATCAGAACCATTTGTTATTAATTATTTACACCACATGACATTAATTAGTTACACTTTAGCACACATTTTCTCTTTGTTTGGGAATTGAGGTTGTTTACTCAGCCTCCAAAGCCCCTAAAAATATTATCTTTAAGTATTTAGCCAAGCTTTTAAAGCTGTTATAAATCAATTTGTTGCAGCTGTTTTTTCCTACTCAGTCTGAATGAAACAATTTTTGAGCATGAAAATTGAATTTATTTTGAACATGATTAAAGTATACAATTTACTTGTCGAACGGATAGCTTTATGTAATGCAGTAAACTGTGGTAAATGTATAAAAAATTAGTCTGATCTAAATCATTAATTTATAAGTTTTATTTTTATGGTGATTCATCTTGAAACATGGTCTAATTAAGTTGAAATAAAATATTATTACTGTTAAAATATCTGAAACATTAATATCCTAAATATTAAGAACAGGGCTATGATTTTGATTAATCTCTTAGTATGTTATAAGTTATATTATCGAAACAAAATTTTATTTTCTAAGCAATGATTATGTATTTAAAATAATTTTTAACAATTCTATCTTATGTTACTAAAGTTTTAATTTTATTTGTTTATAGCCATTGCCTGATATAGCTCCTGAATTTCGTGAGGTAAAATGATCATTTTTGTCTATCTATTTACTGTCATTATTAGTTGATATATTTATTATTTCTAAGATAATTTTAGAAAAAAATAATATTTATTTTTTAACTATTTACTGTCATTATTATTTTAAGTATATATATGTACTGTTTCTAAGATAATTTTAGAAAAAAATATTTATTTTTTTATTTGACGAAAAAATACTGTTAAATTGTGAAATAGTCCTTTTTGTTATTTTTAACTTTTATTATTATTGGTAAATTATACAGATTTTTAGTCTGAATAGTTTATTTAATTTTTTTTTGTTAAAATATTTCCTATCAATTCTTTTAATTTGATTATTTTCTCTCTTTCATTAAAAGTGGAAATTTTAAAGTTAGTGACTAGACGTTACATTTTTGCTCTATTATCGAGCATTGTGGCTTGCAAACAGTATTGAAGCAAGAAAAATATTCCAATAATTAAACATAATGAAATAAAATTTTGAATGAAGTTTTGTTCTTGACAAATATATTGATATCATGTATGTAAAATTATATAACTTCTAGCATATAATTACCTAAAACTGTTTATAGCTGAATGTAATATTCTGTAAAAATATTTTACGTTAGATTTTAAATGTTATTTTGAGTGTGTTAGGAAAATATTTTCTTAGTTTTAACTTTATAAAGTACAAAAATAATGACTTTATCCACATTTTCTATTTTATAAAATTTTTATAGTTGTCGGAAAAAATATGCACTATATTATTTATGTTGTTTTTGTATTATAAATAACAAATTCTCAAATGAATAAGATTTTTAACGAGAGGAATGATATATTAAATTAACCAGTTAGTGTCCATAGTTCCATTTAGAGATAAATCTTAAAATACAGCACATGCTTTTATGACTTAAATTATATTTAAGTATTAAATTATAGTTTTAGCATGCTAAAGTTCATAGTATAGATGAATCTGATTAAGCATAAATTATATTAATCCCAAAATAAATTGCATTTAGTGTGCTTTCTTAAAAAAGAAATTAGACAGCGCATATCAAGTTTTCATTCTTTAATTTTTAATTTTGATAGTTATGGTCAGACTTAAAATCTTTAAAGACATCATTTAAATGCACAGATGTTTTCCTCTGTAATATATTTTTTAGAACTTTAATGATTGGAACATTAGATTATGTCACCCATATAAAGTAGAAATTGCAAACTGTCCCTGCATCAAAATTTTTTTTTATATCTTTGGACACAAGCTGTTGTACTTTGGGACACAATTTATATTTCAGACAACAGTCATATATTTTAAACTAATTATGCTAACAAATTTTTTTTTTCCTTAAAAACTGAATTAACGAAATATTTATTGGAAATGAATAAAGAATAGAAAATTCAGTTCAAACCTAATTTTAAAAAAAACTCTCAATGTGGAAATGTGATGAACGGGACAAGCTTAAACAACTAAAGAATTTTAATTTCGTATAGCATTTATTGCAAGAGGAAAATGCATATTAATATCAAGTCTTAAAGTCATGTTCTCTATTTATGATATAATTATTAGGTAGAGGTAGAATTGGAAACATGAAAATTGAAACTTTTTATAAATATTTTTTAGAAATTAAAAAATTGCGTTTGAGGACACTTATATATTATTATTTAGTTATAGGACACAGAAACTGTTTTATAAAAATTTTACAAAAAAAAAGTTAAAATGAAGTAGAATTATTTTCACTTGACTAAAACATTCTAAAAAATCTTCTCTCCTGTAACTAAATAAAATTCATGTCAATATTTTTAGGATTTGATATTTAGAAAATGAAAATAGAATGCTTACAAAAATTTACTTCTTAGTGATGAAATTTTCTTTCTCTCACAGTGATATTCCAAGGCTTTGGATGCAATTTTTTGTTGTGATATCACGTATTGGTTAGGTCATAATTAGAAATAATAATGCTTATGTTGTCATTAGGCTATAAGAAATTGTCACTGTCCGAAAGTACAACGCTCCTGCACGCCTTTTTATTTACAAACTAAAAACGTGATTAAGTATAGTTAATTTTTTAAGTAATTTGCATTTAATAAATATCTTAGTTTAAATAAATATGAAAATACTTTTTATGTGAATACAAATTAGGAGAATACTTTTTATGAGAATTTTAGATTTCGATAGTTTTTTTTTTCCAATTAAAAAAAGTTTGGCTGATTTTTTTTATTTAATTTTATAAAACAACTTTGAGAGTCGGTATTTAATTGCTTATTTAATCTAGTTTTCAATAAACATGTTCCCTAATATATTTATAGTTGCGGAATTTATACTGTTATTTTTGTTATGTATTTAATTTTGTAGATAAGTCAAATTGTCTCTTTTTTTTTTAATGGTTTCTAAAATGTATAAATTTTTACTTCCATAATTTTAATTAAATATTTGTAGGGTGATTCGGTTTTAAAAGTGCAGTACAGACGTGACGCTAAAATTCGATTTCAGCCGGATGGACCTACTATGGAGGAATTAGCAAAGATGACTTATACCACAAAACATAGATGGTATCCAAAGTATGTATATTTTTGCTTGAATTTTAAATTAAATGTTATGTATGTTTTCTTGCGGTTACTCTGTATGTATCTCAATGTATCTTCTTGTGGTTACTCTGTATGTATCTCAATGTATCTTCTTGTGGTTACTGTCTATGTATATCAATATAACATTCTATGATTGCACATCCTTCTTTCAATATTAAATAATTATAAATCTTTTTAAGAATTCATATTTATTTAATATAATTATTTTATTGAATAGTCAGTTTTAAATGTCTGAATGAAAAAAAGAGCGTGAATACATTTAAAGTTTTTATTTATTTTTTATAATTATTTATTTACTCACATTTTTGATATTTTCTTTTAGCAATGAAAAGAAATATTTAGATCCTGAACCAATCAATCGGGATGGAATTTGATACATTAAAAGGATAATTGTAAATAACTTCAAAATCTGAATTTTATTGTGTTTATTTAATGATGTATTCGCATGTTAATTCTTTCATAAAACATTTAGTAATAAATGATTGTAAGTAGTCTGATTTTGATTTTTCAAAACCGTCTATATATTTTGAACCTTAGGAAAGTTAGTGATTTAAATTTTAATATCGGGGAAATTTCTCAAAAATGTACAGTAACCTAGTTAATCTGGTCCATTTGGGACTGTTACTCGATTGAAATACCAAAGACTCTGATTGTAATTGTATGTACATTTTGTCTCAACAGTGCTATGTAGTGATGCATTAGAATTTTAATGATAGTTTTTTTAAGTGTAATAAAGCAAAGAATACACTCGATTATTTCCTAAGCTTTCTCATTATGCAAGTTGATTGAAATTGCGTTATTTGGTGATTGCTTTTTGATATATTGCAAGTTTTATTCAGTTGATAAACAAGTTGCAAACACACATGTAAGTCATACTTTTCATGACATGCTTCATCACAATTTGTATTTACACAGATTACAAATCATGATAAAGGAGAACAAAGACGCTGCTGATGTTAGGTATTTTAGCTTCATTGATTTCAATTATATAATTTGTGTCTCTCTACTAGCTACAGTATTTATGCAATTCAATGAAATATTATATTTCTAACCAGCAAATTTTAAAATTCAGTCGAGTGAATATTAAGTGTCCATACTTCTCAGTTACGTAGGGAGTAGTAGGAAAGGGGTGACAATACATGTAGGCCATATGTTTTTTGTCTTGAGTGTTATTTTCAAAAAAGTAGACAAGTGTTTAGGTTCTTTTTTATATTCTTTTCTTATACATTCTTTTTTAACTTGTACATTCAGACAAAAAATCCAATCAAAAAATATCATTTTGACAAAAATCTGTTTCTTTCCGGACAAAACTAATTTCTGATTTGAAATCCTCACATCCAAATCAAGTACTTGTTTAAACGCACTAATCTGGTTAGATGCCTGAGCTGTTTTGCTCGTGTAGTCTCTCTATGAGTATTTTTACTCAGATTATTTTCATAATAATTTTTGAGAATTATTATTGGTTAAGATTACCTAATATTTTGGATTTGTTGGGTTCTACTTTATTTAAAAATTATTTTTCTTTAATTTTAATCATAATACTTTTTCACTCTAAAGGTCATTAATGATCCTAGTTAGACTATGCTTAGTTTCCATAAGCACTATAATAAAAAACAATTCTTTATAACATTAACTAGATTCATACTTCATTCACCATTTTTAAACAAAATGAGAAAAAATTAAACATCAATAAAATTTTTTGTCTTGTACTATCTGTTTTTAATACACTATTCTGATATATTTAAACTAAAATATGTTAATATATTTCTAATCATTTTAAATATTTTTATAGATCCCCCATACCATATTTTATGTTGTATTTCATTGGACAACACACATAAATAGTAAGATACAAAAATAAGATAAAGTATTTGAAGTCTTGTTACTAAAATCAAAGGTTCCAAATTATGGCAACTTTTTGAACAAATTCATTTCAGAGCATAGGAAATGTGTCCATAAAATTTAAAAATTATTCAAATTAATTTTTTTACTTTTAAGTCAGAAACTAATCTTAAAATAAAATAAAAGAATCAGTAGTAGTTATATGATAAACAAAATAGATGAAAGAATGGACACATTTATTAGGTTGTCAAAAATCTTGGATTTTATCAATCAAGGTAAAAGTATTATTTTATGATATATAACAGTTATGTTTTATATAAAGTACTTAATATACTTAAACAAAATATTTGGTGATTGCTTTTAGATATATTGCAAGTTTTATTCAGTTGATAAACAAGCTGCAAACACACATGTAAGTCAGTATTAGTTGCCTAAATTGGTTAAAAAAAATAATTGATTAAATCAATAACAATTGTGAAAAATTGTCCAGTTATGAATTGGAGACACTACTGTGCTTTATAACATCCACATTTGGGCAGGCTTCAGAGCTAATTGATTTAGATAAATTATATTTTGTGATCATAGTTTGTGGAATTCAGGGTTGGGATCTTTTCTTGAATGACAATGGAAGCATCTGCTATTAATAATTAAACATATATAAATGCATTAATTTTATTACTATTCCATTACGTTTTCTTCAAACAAAATTTGCATAAGAAAAAATAATAAATCAATATGTAATATTTATTTATGATACTCTGAGACACATTATAGGTTTAAAGTAATTAAGAGTCTAGAGAGAAAAAGAGAAGATTTATTCAACGACAGTGTAAAAATTAAAACTTCTTTCACATACACATAGTTCTTTTAGGATTCCAGAATAAATAGTTTCACTCATACAAATTACACATTGACTAGAATATTGATGAATCAAATTATGAATAATCAAATTGTGATTGAATCAAATTATAATATTTGTTTATGATACTCTTGAGACACATTACAGGTTTAAAGTAATTAAGAGTCTAGATAGAAAAAAAAAGGTTTATTCAATGACAGTGTAAAAATTAACCCTTCTTTCACATTACACATAGTTCTTCTTTTACGATTCCAGAATAAATAGTTTCATTCATGCAAATTACACATTGACTAGAATATTGATGAATCAAATTATGATTGAATTAGATTATAATATTTGTTTATGATACTCTTGAGACACATTTCAGGTTTGAAGTAATTAAGAGTCTAGATAGAAAAAAAAAGGTTTATTCAATGACAGTGTAAAAATTAACACTTCTTTCACATGCACATAGTTCTTTTAGGATTCCAGAATAAATAGTTTCATTCATACAAATTACACATTGACTAGAATATTGATGAATCAAATTATGAATAATCAAATTGTGGTTGAATCAAATTATAATATTTATTTATGATACTCTGAGACACATTATAGGTTTAAAAAGTAATTAAGAGTCTAGATAGAAAAAAAGATTTATTCAACAACAGTGTAAAAATTAACACTTCTTTCACATTACACATTGTTCTTCTTTTAGGATTCCAGATTGAATAGTTTCATTCATACAAATTAGACATTGACTAGAATATTGATGTTTCATTTGAGAATTGGGTTGACTAATAGACCATATAAAAATATTCATAATACTAGGAGTATATTGACTAGAATTTTTGTGTTTCTTACAGGAAGTTGATTTTCTGATAAATCACATAAAAATATTTTTTAGACTTGGAGGATATTGGCTAGAATTCTGATTTCCGCAAAAGCATCAAGTTAAATCATAAACTACAATATTTTTATCAATACAGCATATTGATTAATAAATTTTAAAGTTTTATTTTGAACTCTGATTTTATTAATTTACTGTGAAAACATATTTTAAATATTTGGAGTATATTGACTAGACTAGGTGTGTTTTTGGAGCTCTGAGTTGAATAATAAATAGATAATATAAAAAACAGGTCATGTAAAGTTTTAAAAATATTTTTAAAACTTTAAACATATTGACTAGAATTTCGGTGTTTCATTCCAGCAATTCAATTATTATGTAAAAATATTTTTAATGTTTTGTTTGTTATTGTGCGACTAAACATTCAATAAGAAATTAAATATTTTTTCATATGAAACAAGTAGCATTATAATATATATTTTATTTAAAACTTCTTTAAGTTTTCGAAATAAATGTTGACTAGAATAATTTTATTTTTTCTATTGGGACAGGTTGACCCAACGCATGACCCCATTAATATTTTCCTGAAAAATGAAACATATAAAACAAAGATATTGCTAAAATAAATCAAAAATAAAATTTGTAAAACTAAGTATAATTGTTAAGTACATATATATTTTGACTTTAATTGATTTAAAGCTTTCATCAAAATGGAAACTATTTTGATGTATAATTCTAAGTATTTTCTTAATATGAATTACATAAATTAAAAATTTTGAAAACCAGTAAGGCACTCAAAACATAATTAATATTCTACATTCATTGTTTCAATATATCTAAACCTTAAACAATTTAACTATCTATGCATTTGTGTGTGTGATAGTGATAAGAAAATATACTCTGTACATTTGCTAAAATCATGTTTAGTAAAAATTTAATAATTGTCATGGAGTCATCAACTTTAAGTATGTTCAGATAAAGTAAAATTAAATTTTTCAACTTGTTTCAAGCTAATTTAAAAAAATATTTTTTTCTTTATCATATTTATGACAAGTTTGGGTTTTTCATTTTTAAATCCATAAAAATAAGTCTTTTATAGTTAAAAAATAACATCTATATAGATTTTTTAAATGATTCTTTATAATGACACACTCATACTTTCTTTTTTGTAATTGCTTCTCACATTCTATTAAAATAGTTCATACAATTATTTATATGAATTGATATTACAAAAAATAAATAAATAATTATGAAAATTAGCAGTTAGTTATTTTTTACAAAAAACTCAGTTAAATGGCAGCTATTAAACAGCAACATAGTCATTAAATATGAGTAACAAACAACGTGTGTGTAGGTAAAGTCAGCTATTGAAATTTTTGTGAAATAAATATATATGCTGAATATAGACATATAATATATTTTTAAGAATTTTAAAATCTATTTTCAACTGATTGATAGTCTTCTTCGATTTCTTCATTATCTGAAAGTTCATTTTCATCACTTTTCTTACTATCTAAAAGATTAGCGTGAATATTTGGTTTCAAATCTAAAGCTTTGTAAATAGCTTTTAAATTGTCTACTTTTATATAGTAAGGCAAATTAACTCCTGGCATTGTTTTTTGCATTTGTTCTAAGATGGAATAAGCAACTTTATAATTTTCTTGAGAGCAAAAATGTTCTATTAAAAATCCATATATATCTCCTTTTCGAATAGCTGCATCTACATTTTCATTATGGAGTAGATCTCTACATTGTTTGATGGCTTCTTCAGCACTGCTTTCATACAACTGCCGAATATCCACAAATTGTTTCACAATTTCGATTTTCATCTTAATATTTTCTAACTTACCAGCATTACTAGCAGAAGGTGATTTGGAGAGACTCTTGTAGGCTTCTGTCAGCGCTTCGAGAGCTTTTTCATAATTCTGATATTCATCAATCTCATCTTGGGCATATGCTTCATAAAAACTTGCCAACAAATCCAGTGCTTTTCCTTTTGTATAGAAAGTAATTATGTGTTTTATTATATCACCTCCACTTCTCCATTCAAGTGATTGCAAATAATTTGCAGCCATTACATATATTTCTCGTTGGCGTGAAACATTTGCAAAGAATATTATTCTTTCTGTGTCTCCTGATTTTAAAAGAGCTTTCATTGCTTTAATTTTATCACCCGATTGTGTAAATTTTTTAGCAGCTAAATGGTAATTTTCTTGTATCATGCACGATTCCCCTATTTTTTCCAATATGAAATTCCGCAATTTTTTATCTGCATCGTTTTTCTCAAGAGTAAATTTCTCTGCCAATTCTTCATTTATTGTTACATTGTTTTCGACACATAAATTTAAAGCCTCTTCATATTTCTTTGCCATTATGTAAAGGTTTACTGCTGTATCAAATTTACCTCTTTGAATAAAAAATTCAGCACAGCGCTGCAGCAATTGAGGATCAGCATCAGATGGAAGTTCCATGGCTATTTTTTGTAGCATGTCATACTCACCCTCTTGAAAAGCAAGTTCAACAGCATATTCTAAATTTCCAGATTTGTGATATAAAGAGATAGCATTAGTTAGTTGACCTTGTTGATGAAAATACTGAGCCACATCAGCCTTTTCTTCAGGGCCAGCCATCATAGCTAAATTCATAAGTTGTTCTTCGAAATTGTTTTCTTTGCAAATACGGATAGCATTTGTAAAAGCCCTGGCTTGAGTGAAAAAATGTATGGCTTCTTTTATATTATCCTGATTTTCAAATTGCCTACCAAGATGAAAGCAAGCCGCTCTGTTGCCTGTCTCATTCGCTATCTCGGCTGCTTTTTCCAAGTTATTACAATAACAGTATAACCGAACAAGGGAAAGATAATCCTCTGCTGTTTTGTAATATTGTAAAGCAGTTTCCATTTCATCAATACTCTCCAAATATTGAGCCCACCATTTATGAATCTCGGGATCTTTACTTTTTTGGACGTAGGATTCTAAAGCTCTTTGATCTTCAAACAACATGCGAGGGACTTCAAAATGATGGGTACCAGACTTTTCAAAATATTTAATTGCTGCATTAATTTCTCCCTCTCTCTCTAAATAATTAGCATAATTATAAAATGTATCTCTTAAATGTATCCTATCTTTTTTCTCTGCTATCTCTAAAGCTTTTTCCCATTGCCCTCGACTTTGATACAGCTTATTGATCCAGTCATATCGTCCACAACTTTTAAAAAGCTCTTCCGCTTCTGGATACATTTCTAAATGTATGGCTAGTATACCAACTTTAGTTTCAAGTTCCGGTTCATTTTCTGCATTTTTTAAAGCTCTAGCTGCATAAGTATGTCCCATTTTCCCTACACATATCCTTGCAACATCCAGTCTTTTAGTTTTGACACACATTTTTGCCATATTCTGCCAGACTGATTCTGACTTTATAGATTTTATAGCCAGAAAAGCTTCATCAAAACACCCAACAGAAAAAAAGTAGCTGAAATTTAAAAGAGCCTCTTTTGTTACTTTATCACTATCTTCAAGACCAATGAAGCTCTGCATGGTCTTTCTTTGAACTAATGATTTGTGTCCTTTTACATTTGCACTATTATCGTCAGAGTTTTCATCAACTTTAGATTTCTGTAACAGAAAATAATGAGGAATTTTAATTCCCAATAGATTAGATTGCTCTTCATCAAGAAAAAAATAATCTTGAATTATTAATATTTTATCAGGTGTCATGTATAATGATGCAACAATTGATTCAGGTTTCTTATCATTTTCCATGAAACTATTTCTTTTATTTAGAATTTTTCTGAAGCTGTTGCCTGTTATATTCTTTTTGAGAGGAAGAGGTAACAGTTTTGCTTCACAAATAATCATGCGAGGATCTTCTTTCACCCACACGTGATTTACGGGATAACGACCACTTGCTACTGATCCAAATTGGTTTGCATTTGAGGGAGCATTTTCTTCATTTGATCCTATACCAGTTGCAAAATCAAATCTTGAGATAACGTTTTTCTCCGTATCCCACACATATAAGGATGAATCATTTATGAATCCTGTCTTTGTTTTCATGCGAGCTGTAAAACTTACTTTATTGCCTTTGTTATTGCATTTCACTGAGGCAATCAATTTATCTTTCAATACATTTTTAGCAAATCCTGATGTTAATATTAATTTTGCTTCTCTACCACTGATGTCCCAAATTTTAATAACACCAACACTTGAGGCAGCTATAAAAAAGTTACCCGAAGCGTCCATCACACTCGGGTAACCTTCTTCCTTCGTAAAAGTGAAATATGCTTTCAATGTCCCCTGGAAAGTTTTTACGTCTATTTTGTTTTCATTTACAACGTATACACTTTGTTCATGTAAAAGAACAGTATCAGAAGCAGGTGCAAAGGTCCCTAGATGCATGGTTTTTTTCTCATCGAAGTTGACTTCATAAAATATTAATTTGTCATTACAACTCAGAACTACAATGTTTTTACTTAAGTAGACTGCCTTGATTTCAGTTTCAGTTAATAGATGCACTGACAGATCTCGAGAAACAAGTTCAATAGCTACTTGTCTAGCTGACATCTGAACTGCTGAAACACCATCATCAAAGGCAAAACACATTTTTTGCTTTGATATGATGTAAACATCTGTTGTAGTGATAAGTCCCATCACTTCAAGATTTTCACACCATTCAAAATTTCTTATACATCCGGTAACATTCATCATGTCTTCAATTTCCCAAATTATATCATTATCGTCTTCTTTATACATTAAATACCAAGAGAACACATACCCTTGGCTTGTACCAGCTGATAGGATATTCTTACTTGCTAGGAACGAAATACTCGTTATATGCTGAGTTGGAGCTGATGAAGGCAGAGAAAGTGTGGTACTTCTTTCAAATTCAACATTCCATAGATGAACAGAGCTTTCTCCTGCACTAACAGCCAGCAGTCCTTCACCAGCCCATGTTATAGCCACATCTGTACTTTTACCACTCATCTTAATTTTCCCTAACTCATTCACAGACCCATCTTGAGTTATACTAAATTGTGCTAAAATGAGAGATTTTGAAATTACAATTAATGTGTCTTTTTCCCTGTAATAAGCTAAGTAACGAATTGACGTTTCCATTTGTAACACCCCTTCACAATATCCGTTGCTCTTGATGTAATAAACAATTCCTGATTGGCACCCAACGAAGAAATCAAAATCATTTTCCCTCGCAAAAAAGTGTAATTTTCCCTCATATCCGTTATCATTTTGCCAACTTGAAAACATATTCAATGCCTTCTCGTCTCCGTCCACAGCAGCTTTTGCGAGTCGGCTAATTTCGCTATCACTATTGTCGGTATTAATGTTGCGAAACACGATATCTACAATGGGGTGTTTTAAGGAGTTAGAAAGTAAAATTTCAAAACTACCGCCTATTTCAAATTTCCACACATTCAGGCCACCATCAATGTCTCCAGTAATGAAAATTTTTCCACTTTCATTGAATTTTAGTACACTCACTACATTGTTATGATGCTTTGTGAAAGAATATATTTCTCTGCCACCAAGTTCACTCCAAACTGATAAATCTCCGCTTTCCCAACCAATCAGCAAACACTTCTTTGATGGATGCCACGCTAGAGTTGTGACTTGTATACCCAGCCGAGAAGTGATTTTGTTTCTTACAATAGTACTGTCATCTTTGTAAATGCTTACAAGACCTCCAGAGCCATCATCATAAGATGCACAAGCCATCAATGGAAAACATTTGTGCCAACTTAGCAATGTTTTTTGTGGTCCAACTAAAGGGTCCTCGATTTTTCGATCAACATATAAAGCCATAATTTTATATAATTAATTAATTTATTTGATCTGTAAAATTAAATCTAAAGCTTATTTACTGGCATGATAGATTTAAAAAAAAATGTATTAAAATAAAGATTAAAAAAAAAAAAATTCTACTTCTCTATTTTATTCGCAAATGTTTTGGTGATATGATGTGTTTTTTGCTACGCTGATGTCTAATTTTATATTACACACTATCAATAGTTTACTTAGCAACGGTCGTCAAAACATAAAAAACCAGGGTTACAGTGACAAAAATCCAAACTTTTTTTATAAGAAAAAGATGAGATTGAACACTTTTGAAAAATAAAATAAAATTTTTAAAAGAAAGGTATTAAATTAAATCAAAGGCATAAATTAAAAAAGAACTGGACTATTTGAGAAATGTTTTCATACTTTATAAATCCGATTTTAAACTATGACCGCCAATTCATTTGTTTACATAACAAAGAATAAATTCTTGGATGGTCGGAGCTTGATTAGAAGTCATTGTCATATGAAAAATGTTGATTTCATTATTAAACAGCATCAGTATGGTGTGGTTTCAAAATTTTTTATTCATGTATCTATTAGGTAAGAAGTTTTACTATGGTTAATTAAGTCTTTATGTTCACAAGAGTTATACTTCTGTAAATAAATAGCTTATGATGGTTTTCAGTAAATGTTTTACCGAGCTTTTTTGTTGTAATATAATTATTTAACAAAGCGATTCAGTTAAGTTCCAGTATAAACTACTAATACTTTTAATTAAAATACTTATAAAATTGCTGATGGTAACACTGACCAACGTCTTATCAAGTTTAAGGAGAATCAGATATAACAACAATTTGGTTGCAACACATCTGATGGTGAAGGTACAGTGAAAAATTGATTCGAATTTTACGTAGTTTCAAAAAAAAATAATAATCGTGAAATAAAAAAATAAATTTTACTCAAGGCTAGCTTTATTTAAATGGTTAAATTTTTTTAAAAATTTTTTGCTTTTAAGGAATTTTAAAATAGCTCTTTTATTAAATATAAATAATTCACTTTTTAATTACTTAGCTCTTTATTAAAAAAAGTCAACATTTTGTGTTTCTTAAAAATAATGCATGGCTAACTTTACGAATGTGCTAAGTCACAGAGCAAAGTGCTAACTGTTCACTTGTGAAAATGTGCTAAGTTAGATTATTTTTGAACCTGTTTAGTATCACAATTACGATTATTAAGTCATTTTAATTTGCACTTTTGTAAAATTGACTGTGTAAAATTAATACAACCTGTGGCGTAGTTAGGGGTTGGTGAGTATGCAAATGGTCATAGGCCCATCATTTGAAAAAGGCACAAAATCTGTCAACATAATTTTTTTTCTTCTTTAAATTTTTAATATATGTATAGTTTACAGTCAATGTGAATAGTCAGTTATTATTTATACTAACCGGTCAATGCTAACAATAACCAAATAATCTGGTTATGAATAATTTAAGCAAATTTATCACATTAATAGGTTATTGTTAGGTAATAATAACCAATGACGTTTGGTCAATGTCATTATTTGACACTTTTATTTTTCACTTTGACCGAAAAACATTATTAATTTTGACCCGTTAAACCGTTTGACACTGACCAAAAATCATTGATTATTATTAATAATAACCAGTTAAAAGTGAATGATTAGTGATATTTCTCACTTTGACCAAAAGAAGCGGTTATTATTAATATTGATCGGTTAGAATTAATAATAACTGATTATGGGGTGTCTCAGTAAGTCTGGACTAATTAATCTGCAATAAAATGCTTGTATGCCTTCAATTTTATCTGGGGTTAAAATCTCTTTGAAAAATGTTTTCTGAATCTGTTGAATACATTTCAAATCTAATCCCTGTTGTAAATTACTATAAATCCTCCCACAAAAGGAGATTTTTTCCCACTCATAGTAGGAATCACCTCCACAAAACTGTGGAACACTTAAAATGGAAGGTGCCTTGCTAGACAGCTAATTTGAACCAAAGAAATGATTTGACAATGAATACACCCCACTATTTTGAAGAAATAAAGACAGGTGTAGGGTATTAGGTGCTCACGCTCATGTAAAAATTCTTCTAGTTTCAGTTGTTATTTAAAAATTTAATTCAGGAAGGTCAGACAAAGTTTATTTTGGATTTTTTAATAAGCTATATGGATCAAATTGTTACAGCTTCTTGGCTTTTATAGTTAATTCAACTATTTAAATGAACAGCATGTACTGCAAGGATTTTTTGGGGGGATCGTAAGTAATCATTTTCTAAATATTTAAATAAATGCATTATATTTAAATTATTATTTCACGTTATGTGTGATCGATATATTTTCGAGAAATAGGGATCAAATGCAGAGATGCCTACTGTTCCGTTTTCTCCAAAATATGTTATTAAATGGTTGAGAGTTAAAAACCAAAACTGCAAAATTTTAGATAATTTTGGTGTAAAGTTAAAAATGCTTACCACGAGATAACTAGAACGAAATAGTGTCTCACTGAACTTTTGAATTATATATAGGTAGTGGTGGGAAAAGTAATTTTGTTTTGAAATTTACTTAAACCAAGAATCTAACATTGAAACATAAATATTGCTTACACTAGGAATAAAAAATCCCATGAAGCAACGAAAGTTGGCATTTCTGTATGTGTAGATTGAGAGAAACATTTGCTCTCCTCCCTTATAAGGTTATAAATTAGAATTTATAATATTTTGCAGTTTTTATTATTACTGTTTTAATGACAAAACATTTAATATGCACATTGATTTTTGGAAGCAAAAAAAGTGAATATTGTATAATTAAATGCTCGTTAATTATTCTTAAAATTAATCTGAGTCTTAAGAGAAAGTCAATAAATGTTAAAATTTTGAATGTTATTAGAATATAATTTTTTAAGTTTCCTGAAAAATAATTGCTAGAATATTGTGTATATTAGGTATACACATTGTTTCAGCTAATAGTGTCAACTACCAAGAATTTTCTTTTTATTCATCAATAGATAGATTTCGAGTTTAATCACTTGTAAAAGTTTAAAAGTTTGATTTTTTTCTTTTCTTTTAAATAGTTAGATTAAAGAACATATCGTTCATTGTTGACATTGTTTTTTTTTTTTTTTTTTTTTTTTTTTTTTTTTTTTACTTTCAAGTCACAGCTATATCAATCACTCACAATTTTTTACTATTATATTTTAATACTTTAAGAATAGCTTTCAATTATTCTTTTATTTACAAAGTGCGAAAAAAATGAATTTTTATTTTGTATAAACATGCTTGTTTTGTATTTTTAAGTTATATTTATTTAATATTTATCAAACTTTTTTCGAGTTATGGAACACCCTTCCACATCATCTCTGGTACAAAATTTTGTAATCTGTTTCCTGTATCCTTTCTTTTTTTCTTCTTTCAAATTGTCATTTTCTTCCCTTTTTTTTAAAAAGAAAAGAGAATTAGATTAAATAATATTTTATTTTATAACTCTTTTACAATACTTACATTATATTTGTTTCACTTTTATATCACTGCTATAAACATATTTTTGTAGTTATAAATTATGCTTGAAAAAGATTGGTATACTGTTTTTAAACAGGGTTCATAGAGTGTCCTTTATTTATATATTATATTTGTTTCTTATAATCAAAGTGAAATGGCAATAAGATAATATTAAGGCTATTACATGTAGTTTAAACCAACCATTACAACAGTTTAGTTTCTCAAAAAGAGTAGCGTCATTAAAGTGATAATAACAGCAATTTTTTTCTTTAAATAATTATCTTTATTTTAAGAATATATATAAAAAAAAAAACAATCAGCTTCTTATATATGGAAAAGTTAAGAGTCTGTTAAATTATTAAGCCTATGCAAATGTATTTTCGTAAAGATACAAAAAGCCCTATTTTATTCCCTATATTCAAATGATTGATATTTCCCTTTTTCCTAAAAAACACATTTTTAAATTAATTAAATCTAGTTAGTTTTAAAAACTTATTTTTTTTTATTTTTGCTGGTTGGTCCAAATTTATATAGTTCCAATACAGAGCTCAGATTCCTGAGAAATCGAATTTTGAAAAAGAAATATTCTATAAATTTCGAACTATTCAAGAACTATTCTATAAATTTCGTTCTAATTTTGTATTTAGCCTTGTTAAATTACCTCCTTTTCAAACGATGTGAAAAAATGAATACTATACAATTCAAATTTATTTTCCGACTATTATTAAATAAAATAATAAATATTTATTAAAAGTTATTTTTAGCATGGAATTATCTATGGATAATCGACCTTTGTAATTGAGTGCAAAACTTTTTCAATTCGCTTAAAAAGTTTTCGAGATGTGGCGAAATATGCTAAAAGTAAAATTAGCATTAAGGGGTTCTAACTTTGGATCACTCTTCTGTTCAAACAATGAGGATCATATTTCCCAGATTGCGGCTACCCCGAATACTTTGAGGTACAGAAATCCGAATCTGTCGAAAAAATTGTATGTTTATTCAAAGGAAATACGTTTTTGTGTCTGATTTCATAACTTAAATATCGTCTGCATTAATTAGTATATTTGAGGTCACCCCTTGTGCCACTAAGTCCTGGAATGTGAAGATCCGATCAAAAATCAAAAGCTATTTAGAATGGTCCTTTTTTTTGCTCACTGCACATGTTAAAAAATCTAAATTTGTGGAACAAGTTATTTTAAAACCATACCTGTGTCTTAATGCAAGAACAACCAATAATGTTAGACGAAAAGTGATGTAATCCGTTATTAAGGATTTTAACTTTTAATAATAAAATAAATCATTATATAATTTTAAAAGAATTTACTTTTTTTTGAATTTATACCGTATTATAAAATGAAAGAAAAGCATAATATATAATGCCAAAATTGCATTATATTATTATTATTTTTTAGGAAATGGAAAAATTGTGTCAACGAAATAGACTGTGTTTGAATCGGGTGCAAAATATACTAAACTGAAATTTTTTTTATTTTTACCAGAGATAATTTTTTTTATCTGGAATTTTATCATCGATTTTTTTTAGTGTTATCAGTATTAAATTTCTAGAATTACTTTCCGATATTTATCTTAATTGATAATACCGACTCATTAATAAATGTATCAATTTTATTTTTTAGTTCGGCTCCATTTAAAAGCATTCATAACAATACTAAATTAATTGGACTGTTCTGAAACTCGCGGTTGATAAGCTTTCTTTTAAATGCAGACTGTTGTAGGAGAAGTACATATCTATATCAAAGTTAGGGATGCCACTTTGGTTTCTATACCGCCCATGCATTAAAAGCTTTGATGTTATTTCGTTGAAATAATTATATCATTGAATTAAAGGAGGCACTTTTTATTTTCTTTTGCAAGTTGAGCAAATACCTCTGACATCCCAGGTAATGTCATGAAATTTTATCTGCTTTATTTTAGTTGCACAGAGGGGCGTTTTAATAAAACTTCAGGACAAAATTAATGGAGATGGATTCTGTTCTGCTGTTTTCCTTCAAAAAAATAATAAATAAAACCTGTCATATTTAGGTTTTATTTGGATCAGATCTTATAGTTCTGTCAAGTGCGTCATCTCCCGACTGGGTTTGGATAAAGTAATGCAAGCACACCGATACTAATTTATTTTTTGATATATCTCAAAAATTACTTAGAGAATCAGTTTGTAAATTTAGAAGTGTTTCGATCGTGCGATTTCTCATGCATATCATTGAAGTTTAATGTGTTTTGAGGTTATTTAAGGAACGCCAATAAATTACAAACGGGAAAAAAACGTTACTCACACTTCTCACTAATTTGCTCTATTTATTTGCTGATTAATTTTATTTATTCCGAATTTTGTTGAATTTAATTATGAATTGCAGTTTAATTGTCGTCTGATTTTAACCAATAAAAGTTTTCTCAAAACTTAGCTTCACTAAAGGTAAACGCCCCAATACTCTATTTGAAAATGTCCTTTTCTTCTGAGTTAGTTTTAAAATTGAATGGATGCGGAAATTAATGAATCTGCCTCCTTAAAAGTACTCAATCCGTATTGTTTTAGTTATAGTGTAAATTTGAATTTATTATGCAATATAAACATGGTGCCTAGAGTTTTTGAAAAGTGCGTAAAGGTGCTTATTTTCGATTTTCTTTTTTAAAAACCCTTAAAGGTGCTTTTTTTTATTGGGGGTTTTTGAAAAGTGTTTAATTTTCCTTTTTCGAAAATGAGATTTTTTTTTTCCTTTACCATATCGATTTTCACCAAGTATTATGCAAAAGCATGGTTTTCATATCGTAGGTACTATTCAACGTTTTCATAATTCATTCAAACACAATGCATTTCCGTTTGTAGCGTATGAAAGCGCCAACCATGTTACATGTTTGATGAAGCAATTGCTTGTCCGCACGTACGTATACTGAGCTGCGTTCGGTGAGATTCTTGCACTCTCATGTGCAACTCAGCTGCATTCTGCAAGATATTCTCAAATTCACGCTTCATTTTCCACCCTCTGAAATCGAACCGAAAAATCTTTCGATCTCTTTATGGTGGCTAATATAATCAAGAAAAAGAGTTCTTTGTCAGAAACTAGTTTTTTTATCATGATCATGTTTTGAAAATTATTTTACATTTTGTTCATGTATATAGTGCTTTAAAATATTTTTAAGTGCTTAAAAGGTGCTTATTTTTTGTTGCAAAATTTGGCTACGCACCCTGATAAATTACCTTTTTTTTAAAATTTATATTTTATTGCTGAAAGTTATATATCCAATACTGCCTCTAACCAAAAATTATTTATCTATATGAGCAATCGATATATTTATCTGTTTACATTAGATTTATCTGTATCAGTGATATCTTATACAGATAATAATGAGAGTTATCTATGTAAATGAAATTATGATAGGTACATTCTGCAAGTTTCTTTCTGTCATGTGCATTAATGTTATCCACAAGTTTGACATAGGATTTTGCTTGTTTGTTTATGGATGTTGATAGCGCATAAGGTTTATCATTATTATTATTTATTACTCATTGAAACATTTTATAGAATATGTATACGTTTTTCGTTTGTTTTTGATTAATAACTCATACTTATTTTATTTTAAAAAACATTTATCCTGGAATTACTTCTTCAGACAAAGTTATTTAATTGATGTAAAGAATTTATCATATAACATTAATTTATTTTCTTCTCGTTTTTTTTTTTTTTTTTTTTTTTTTTTTTTTTTTNTTTTTTTTTTTTTTTTTTTTTTTTTTTTTTTTTTTTTTTTTAATGTCATTGTAAGTATTGTGTAAAATTGTGAATATCTAACCTAATAAATATGTTTTAATTGCTTATTGACTGATTTTATTTTATTATATCTTGCAATAAAATAAAATTATACGAACATATAACATTAATTTATTTTCTTCTCGTTTTTTAATATCATTGTAAATATTGTGTAAAATTCGGTAAATATCTAACCTGATAAATATATTTTAATAGCTTAAAGACTGATTTTTTTTTATTATATCTCGCAATAAAATTTAATTATACGAATATAGATTATACGAACATTTAACATTCATTTATTTTCTTCTCGATTTTTAATGTTATTGTAAATATTGCGTAAAATTTGATGAATATCTAACCTGATAAATAGACAAATACCAATTTGGAAATTTTTTTTGCTTATGGACTGATTTCATACTATAATGTCTCGCAATAAAATTAAATTTTACGAATATAGTTAAGAATTATACAAAATAGTATGATTTTAGTTAGTTCCGTTGTTTGTTTTCGAATTGCGATTAGTGAAGGGGGGAGGGGAGATTAGAGAAACACTGATATAATAGTGCTTCCTCTTAAAACGTACGATATAATGAAGTTAGTTAAAATAATTATAATTTGATTTGGGGACGAGCATATTAAGTTATAAAGCAATCAAATCAATCGAAAATATTGTCACTGCTCATTTAAATATCTTTTTTGTGTCTATTTCGTAAATTTGCCGTGAGCAATTCTAAACTTGTTCTGGCAACATTTAAATGATGTAGGTCACTTTCTCAACTTTTTTTTTCTCTCTTTATTACGTTTTCAATTTCAATCCTTTCACACATTTATTGTTATTATGAACTTTACGAACGTTTGTTTTTAATCTTTTTTTCTTTAGTTTAGCGCTAATATACATCCTTGCATTATTTTTAGATCGTCGGTAAGTAATTAAATATATTGCTATAATAGTTTTCTTTTTAATTCATTTTTAAGTAAACAATGCGTATTTCATTCCTCTTCCTAAGTTTCCTATACGAATAACTGTCCTGGTATTATTTCCTTCATTTTTTTATCAACTTTTTTAAATACTGAGGAGTTTTTTTTAAAATAAATTTTAACATAATTTTGCACTTATAACTTAAAACAAATTTTAAAAACAAGTTATATATTGCTAATTTTATTATGTATTGAATATAGTAAAGTGCTCTCTGCTTTCGCTTATAGCACTGCGTTTCAATAGGTAAGGCTTAATTTAGCCTAATAAGATTTATTTGAGCTCTGAAGATTTATTTGAGCTCTTTATTTGAGCTTCTGGTTTATGCGAACCTTAGTAAACTAAATTCTAATTTCTTTCGGAGAAAAAGATGCTGTTTTTGAATTACCTGTTAGGGGAAGATGAGGTAGCTAAAGATTGAGAATGGGTAGCTAAAGATTCGAACAAGACTTGTTGGAGCTAAACTGTTCGACCTAGAAACTGTGTGATTTAGCCAAGATATTCTTTGTTTAGTTGTGTACAGTATATCTTTCTCGAAAAGTTATAGATGTGCTACTTTTTTATATATGTTTTTTTTTTATTAATGATTTTTTTCCCCCCTAAACGAAGTCAAACCCCACTTGTATAGTAAAACCGAGTGCACTTGTTAACTCTATGGAGAATTTATAAATACTAGAATTTCGGTAATGTAATCAAGGACGATCTCAGAAGGGGGGAGGATAATTGTCCTTGGGCTCGAACAGTTAAAGGACTCGACCAAAATTCTTTACAAAAAAATATACATATAGTTTATTCGAAGTTTTTTCAAACCATAATTGCAGATAAGTTCTTTATGTCATTATAAAAACTACAATTATTGAGCCTTGATGGCTCAGGGGATAGAGCGTTTGCCTCCAATGATATGAACCGGGTTCGAATCCCGGCGATGGCTGATCGATACGAATGCCGCATCCGGCTTGCACCGATTGAAAATTACAAGGTTACGGAGTTGAATATTAGTAGTCGTACACCCAAAAAATTTAGTTCTAAAAACTGCTCAGCGACGGTTATAAAATAAAATTAAAAAATTCCTTGGTTAATGCTATTGTCATTGAACTTTTGATCAGAATGTTTTGAACTACAACATATTAAATTTTCAGTTAATTTGGCAAGGTATTAATTTCCATAAGATTTGTTTGGGGTCCTTTATGTTCGTATTTTAATTGTTAGAATTTTGAGAGAATAATTTGAAATAGTACTTTTTTTTTTATAAGAAACCTTAATGTTTAAACGTGTAGTAATACTTTGTTATATATATAAACACATACATATTGATTTCTTTATTTACTATTTCTTATCCAAATATTGTGTTATATTCCTTATCAAATTTTATGTCAACGTAATGCTTGTCCAGGAAGGAAGGAAATAAAATGGAGCAATATTTGTATCTGCACTTGCTATCTGCACTTGCTATCTGCACTTGCTAATGAATTGGATTAAAATAATATGCCAGGCTCGGTTTCCAATTTTGTTTTCACCTCGTTATAAAAGTACCCAATCAATAAATAAATAAAAATATCATTCAGATTTTAAGCAATTTGTGATTTTTGAGAATGTGAACTGAACATTTTGTACAATCGACAATGAACAGCCGATCCATGCACAATTTAAACTTAATGTTTTAATTTTATAAACTTATGAGTTTAAACTCTGCTCTGAAGAGTTTTAAACTCTACTCTGAAACTCTGAAGAAGTATTATTAGTTTTCTTAGAAGTGTTTTTTTTTTTTTTTACCTGAAGAGATAAAAAAGCTCGAATTTCCAACCTTTTAATAGTAAAAATAACCTTTTTTTTTGTTGATAAATTTAGTTACGTTGACAGATCCCTCACAAAATATTTTCTCTTGAAAATTGGGCTCTTCACCTTGCATTTTAAAAAACTGGGGTTGGCAGATATAGATCAGATTCTTAAATTGATTTTCGTTTATAAGTTCTCATGCTGTTTTTCTTTATTGAAAGAGGTGTAGTATTTTTTTCCTCCATAAACTTGTAATTTTAACAAAACTTTAATGTTAAAAGCATACATAATTTTTTTTAAAAGTAATTTGTAAACGCAAATAGGATTTAGTTTGTAAGTTTTATTATTCGTAGTTTTGAAGTCAGTATTTCTTCTCTCTTTACATGGCTCTTTTGAGAGCGTTTGCACAATGGACTTATTTATTTTTACATGGAAAATAATTAAATGCATTGTACAACTTGCATCACTTAGTGTTTTATTTACAAAACAAAATGTACATAAAAACAAAACAAAAACTGCTTTTTGTGTTTATTGTGCATTTTTTATTTAGTAAAATAGTGATTTGCATCTTATTATAAATGGCCAGAAAACTAATTATATTTTCTCGAGATTTTAAAAAACTCCGTTTTTAGTTGTTAAAAAATTAATTAGATAAATATTAATGGTAAAAGGGTAAGTTAAAATTTTGCATTACTTCCCTACTTTTGAAATGTCATCTTTTTTTTTTCTTTAAGAAAAAAAAATTAATTTATATTTATATTCAAACTTATAATTTAAAATGGTTAAATCACTTTCATAAGAAATATCAATTTACCGGAAATTCGATGATCCCTCTTATGTTTAGTTCTTCAGAAAGATTTCCAAGAAGAGGGCGTATCAACTTTAAGACGTTGCTATTGACAACCTTTCTATTTGTTGCTCATTTGAAGCTGGATTCATCCGTCTTTATTTGAGAAGAAATTATTTCGATGCTTGTAGTTTGTTTAAATGTAATTGTGTGTATATGAAAATCTGTTATAAAATATTTTCTAAAATTTCAATTCTTTTTCATTTTTTAAAATTTAACAAAATGAGACTTTGCTGTCGGAAAAGTCATCTCTTCATCATCGAGTAGTAAGAAAATTTACGTATTTTAATTCTTTTTATTAATCAAAAATCATTATTTCAATAAACTATAATCTTGTGACTTTATTCGTTTATTTTCTAATTTTGAAACAAATTATGAAATCTATCTCTTAATTTAAAACTATAATTGGGGTATCCTTTTGTTTCATTAGACCCAAACTTCAATACATAGTTCATTTAATTATTTTTTTATTTGATATGTTACTCGTTAATACATAAATGTTTAACTAAAATAGTCAGTTCGAAATGTTGCAATTCTTAAAACGTATTATATTGTACACAGTGCGCAAAGGAAAAGAAAAAAAAAATCAAATCACTCTGAATAACTTTTGATCTAGTGATCGGATTTTCACATACAAAATACAAAATTTGAACGCAATCAGTATAATAGTTTCTGAGAAATCGAATTTTAGAAAAGTCAGATTAGATTTCTCAACCGATTTCGTTCAAATTTATGTTTTTTCCTTATAAAATTTCATTATTTTAAATGATGCAAAAATTTGTTCACCTTACAATCCAAAAATTTTCCATTTATTATCAAATTAAATAATTATTAAAAATTATTAACTTTATAGCATGAAATTATGTTAGGATAAACCAATTTATAAATACTTCAAAAATTTTTTTTTTCAATTCGCATAAAAAATTTCGAGATTTGGTGAATTACGCAAAAAGTAATCTTAACATTGAGGGATTGAAACTTTGGTGCGCTCTCCTGACCCAACTATTGGAACAATGTTTCGCAGATTCCGGCTACCCCCTATATTTTGGGGGACTGGAATCATAATCCGATGAAAAAAGGTTTATTCAGAGAAAATGCTCTGAAATAGAAATAGAGAAAATACTATAGTTTTTATGTTTGATTTCGTAACTTAAAATATCGTATGTACAAATTAATGAACCTATTTGATGCCATCCTCTCAAATAATTAAGTTTGGGTCCTAGTTCGTGAAAATCCACACACACACACGCACGCACGCACACACACACACAGATATATAATTTTATTAACTACCTTTGAATATAGTTTACTCTAATAAATAACATTTGATGAGGTTTTGATTTTTAGAGTAGTTATATAATGCTAACTAGCACATGCGTGATATATACAAATTAATTACCTCTTTGCTATTATGTATATAAAGTTATCTTGTTTAAATAGACTCACCTTTATCTTGAAATTTGAAATTAAACCTCCAAAAATAAGACTGAAACCTGCAGAAGCTATTTTGACAGTTTTAATTAAGGGATTTAATTCAATTCAATTCTTATTATTTAATTTATATTTTGTTTAGTGTGATTTAATTTAATAAGAATTAAAACAAAGTTTGATTTTTTTTTAATAATATGCAATAGTAATAAAATCTAAATCCAGATTTTAAACAAATCGAGTTAATCGTTTTTTCCCATTTTTTTTAGAGATATAGGTGTAAGTAAAATTATTATTTAATGAGATATAGGTGTAAGTAGAATTATTATTTAATATGTTATATTTTTTATTTGATATTTTAATTTCAAATATCGAATTTATTGAATGGTTTTTCTCTGAAAATATATATCTGATATATTTATTTTAAGTTAATATGTTCTCTTTCATTTATTTTAAATATTTTATTTCATTAAAAATCATTATAAAGGAAACTGTTTTTTTCTTTTCTTTTTACAAATTACTATTTAAAAAGTAAATTTTTAGAATTATCAATTTTACATGCCTAGTTAAAAAAATTTCTCCTGCTGTCTTTGTATCGTCAATTGTTTTTTGAAGCAATGATTCCTTATATCTATATTTTCTAAATTAGATATGAGTTTTATTGACTATGTGGCTTTTTAGAGAAGAGCTACTTTTAAATATATTTATTTTGGGGATTGTGACAGTAAGGTTGATTTTTTGTAATAAACACCAAGAGACAAGAGAGTTTTTCATGTAATATCTACCATGTTTGTTATGTAAACACAGTAAGCAGCAAATAATGTTCTTAAATTACTGTTATTAGATATTTTCAAACATTTTTCCGATTGACAAGATTATAAATGTTTAATGAAAATTATAATTATTTTGAGTTTAATTGCTTAAAAACAAAAATGAATAAAAATTTGAATGCCTTATTTTATTTATTTCCTAAAAACACACTTATTTTCATATTATTTAAGTGGTGTGATAATGTGGCTCTTGAATTTTTATCAAAATATAAATAAATGACAAAACTTAAAGTTTGTACACTTAAAGTATTATAGTAACATTTTGAGTTCTAAAAACTACAAATAGTCTATAGTTGATATATTTAATTACTTAGGATTAAAAATGTTTACTTCCTTAATTCACTTATCCATTTATTTACTTGTTTGTAGCACCTTGAATTCTCAAAACTGGTAAAGGCTAGTTGTCTATTAAACAAATGTTAAGTTAACTAGAATTGAAAATATTCACCTCATGCATTTACTTATCCCTTCACTAACTTTTGGCAACATCTTGAATTCCTAAAACTAACCTAACAATAGTCGATAGTCTATTAAACAAATGTATAGTTATCTAGGATTGAAAATGTTTGCCTACTTCTTTCAGTTATCCATTCATTTTCATTTAGTACTTGTTTGTAACTTCTTGAATTCCCAAAACTAGCAATAGTTGGCTGTCTATTAAAAGAATTCTTTGTTATTTAGAATTAAAAATGTCTACCTCCTTCATTCCCTTTACTTATTTGCTTGTTGATTGATAATTATTTGGTCTCTTTTCTAAATTTATTTTTTAATCCTCATAGGAACGGCTTATTCCTCTCTTTCTTCAAGAAATTCACAAGATTCTCACCAGCCTTTAGATATCTTTTTTTATGAAGTTCCACCGAGAAAGGATACTTTAACCTTGCCCCTACAAACTGCAGTTAAAAACATGACCTGTCCAGAGCTGAGTGTGGATGAATCCTGCTTTTTGATAACTTCGGATGTAAGCCGTGTCATAAAGTTCCAATACCAGAGTTTAGAATGCGATAATGTAAGCAAAGTCGTTATTTTTATTTAATAATTTTTTAAATAAAATTTTTTCTTTTTTCATGTGGAAGCTTATACCATTGTGTACATTTCTTTGGTGGTCTGTTATCTGTGGAAGCATTTTCAAAAATTATGAAGGTCAATGTATTAATTATATATACATTTTTTTATTGTGACTGTTTAGAAATACGAAATTACAAAATCTTTTTTAAAACAGCAACTTTTTTAAAACCGTGTAAACAAAAATTAAATCTTTGCAATTATTAAATGTATCAAAATCGTCTGTAAAAATATTATTCTGTCTGAAAAGATTTTAGGGAGTTCATATGTTCTGCTCATAAATTATGCTAAAATATTGAGCTTCTTGTTTAATTATACTAGGGGTTGAAAAAATTATATTATTTTTGTAGTTTACTATAACTACACATACTTAGTTACAAATGAAGTTAATTTTATAATAGAAAATACTTTTATAATAGAAAATTTCTATTTTCAATATTTTTAAATTTCTAATCTGATTTTCATCTTTATATTTTAGTGTTCATTGATTGATCATTCACTGCAACCACAAGAGTCACATCCTATAGTTTTTAAACTTGCATCACTGGGTACTGTTTGGCAAATTTCAGATGAAGACAACAAGCAATTATGCAGGTATCTTATTCATGTCTCTACTTAATTTTAAACATTTCGTAACATTTATTATAAATTATATATATTGTAGTCTTTATTATTATCCAGTGTTGACTGCTAATAAAATCTGTCACCTTTTCAAATCAATTTTCCAAATAAAAATGAAATTTCATAAATTTCATTTTTAATAGTTTTAAGCAAATTTTTCAAATTAATTGTTCTATGGAATAGAAAAATATTTTTTTAGTTCCGTACAACATGCTTAAACAAAAAAATTTTTTTTTTTTTTTAAATAAAATGTTAAAAATATTTTGTGTAATTAAAAATTTATTATTTTTAAAATTTTTTATGTTTTATTGTATAAAATTGGGAGCTACTACTGTAAATGATTAATATAATTGAATATAACCACAAGCTTCTTAATCGAAAAATGGAATTGCTCGTCATTAGAAATAAGTTCATAACATTATAATTTCGCAATAAAGGGGAACTCTTTGGTGATTTTTCAATATATATATATATATATTAAGTCCCATTTGCTATTCCATAGGCATATTATAATTTAAGTGCAGGTGTTAGAATGTCCATACCAAACAGATCATCCTAATATAGTGACTATGATCTAGTTTCTTTCTCTTTTTCATTTCCATGAAAATCACTTTAAAAATAAGTGTTCAAAACATTTTTGCACTTTCAAAACAAAATACTTCTATTGATATAGAGTAATTTGATTTTAAAAAAAGCTTCAAAAAATGTAAATCATTATTTTTATTTATTTATTTATTGATGTTACTGCACATTAAATATGAAACATAACCAGACCTCTAAATTCTTCTCAGAGACAGTCTTGACCTATGGTCAAACTGTTTCTGAAATATGGATTACTTCATGTTGATAATTAAAAGCTTATATTCGACTGCCATCCAGAATTCCGCATGAAGTTCCATATGCAATTAAGTTTTTGAAGGATGCATTTAGAATCTTCGTAAATTTCTTTTCAAGTGGTTTTAATAATTTTGTCAATGATGCTTTTTTTGTTTGCAAATTTCATTCACTTTTGTTGGGAATTGTATTTTTAATGTAAAAATATGAGATTTTTATAGTTACCTAGAGGTTTATAATTAATTGAAAAATGGCACCCCAAAATTAATTATTTTAAATGCATTTTTCTCCTATTATGACTGATGTTAAAGGGTACTTAATAGACTTAAATAACTGAAAGAACAAGTTATATCAATTGTTACACAACAATTGATATAACTAGGGTTTTTTTAATTTCTTTTTAAAGTATAACACTCTCAGGCTGGTATTTTTGTTTTTTAGTAATGAGTAACCTGGTCTTTTTATGTACTCATTATAATATAAGTTTTTGTTCAGATGACAGAGATCTTTAAATCAGGCTTCATGTGTTTATTTACCTTTATTTTTTATTATATCATTTGAAACTTTAAAATGTGTTATAATTGTTCAGAATTTAATCTTAAAAATTAAATCTATTGAACAGTTATGTAATATATCTTTAAAATTTTTTTAGTTACAATGAAGGATATTTAGGAGAAAATGCCATCTATCATCTTTATGTGAATGAAACCCATTGTTCCATGATAACTAAACAAGAACCAGAATTTGTTTATACTCGTATGTAAATCAATTTAACTTTGTGTATTCTATTTATTTCAGTTTCTTAAAATAAAATATCATTAACAAAAAAATATATTTCTTGATGTAACAAAAAATGATTTTATATTAACTCTCTGATGCCCAGCATATAGAAAACATACTGATTAGAGTTCACTTATTTATTTTAAAGGTAATACAGATAGTAATTTTTGAAACATCAACTAATGAATAATAAATATCAAACAATAATTTTTTTGGAAATCTCAAAATTTAGAGTAAAATATAAAGTGATTATGATAGATTTCAGGAAAAGTGAAAATATAAGAAATAATATTTCTCATTGGACATTTGAAGCAAAATGGTGAAGAAAAAAAAGTACAAATAGTACACAATAAATAATGCTATTATTTTTTAAACTTGTTCTTGTTTTAGAATAACAAAATATCTTGAAAAATAAAGAAAAATTTATGCTATTTAATTTGCCTTACACATACTTATTCTTTAAATTGTTCATAGTTATGCATTTAAGTTGTCTGATTATTTTTGTTTAAAAAAAAAAGCACTCTTTATTCCCATTGACTACCACAGCTTTTTATATAATAATATTTATTTTTAAATTAAGTTTTATTAATGTGTTACATATTTTATTTGAATTAACGTTAATAAAACTTTTTGTTTATATATGTTTTTTCTACTCTCACAGCTATTCTAATAGCTATTGGAGCCTACACTGTTTTAGCATTACTTTGGATGATCTGGGTCTATTTCAAAAGGTGATTATAATTTTTTTTAAAGTTTCATGCATTGCATTTTATAATACACATTTTGTTGGCTAAAAAATTCAAGAGTTTGAAAATAGGATAAAATTAGATGAAACTTAAATGCAGATTTTCAGCTTTAAAACTTATTTTTTCCATCTGTTTTTGTTTTTGTCATTTTCGTGCATTTGCTAAGATAAATAATAATATTTTTTAACAAAACGCCACTCATTCACAAAAAAAGCAGAAAATTTGTTGTATTCTATGTATTTTTAATCAACCCCTTTATTTTTTAATTGTATGTCTGGTTACAATGATCATAGCAATTAAATTAGTCTTTTTTAAAAAAATACAGACATTTTTTTTTACTTTTAATTGTTATTCAACTACCTGATGAGTGTTGAAAAAAAAGGAACTGATTAGAACTGAATCATCACCACATAGTTGCAAAAAAGTAATTAAATAAAAGCCAGAGAAAGAAAAAATATTTTTCAAAACTTTTAAATTAACTTTAGTTTAAGAGTGTTAAATAATTTTGAATAATCAAGGTAAATTTAAGTTTTTGCTCCTCCTTTCCTCAAAATGTTCTATTTACTGATAATTAAATTATGAAATTCTATACTGTGTATACACCTTATCAAGGGTTCATCCTTTAAATATTTATATATTAATTAATTTAATTTTTCAGTTTTTACTTGTGAATTACCTTAATAGACACTAATATGTACTAAGTACATAGTTTTTTATAAATTTTCTCTTAATTTGACTTTATTTTTACACACATAATCAGTGGTTTGTATATGATGAAAAAAAGAGGAAAAAACATATGAAATGTGTTTTAAAACTCGTTCAGTTACTAAAAATATATTAACAGTCGTTACCTTGAAAGCCGTTAAATAAAGAGCCAACTGTATAAAAGAATAAGAAATCTTGTTGAATTCCTCAAAGCATTTAACGTATAAAACTCTAAAGGTATAAATTTAGTTTTGCACATTTTTTGAAAATCTTTGAAACACAATTTTCCTACTTTTCATTATTTTGCAATACACCTTTCAGCTGTGTGAATCAGTATTAAATTTTTACAAACAAATTTTAATTGACTTCTCTTTTTTAGGACACAGTTTTTTAATCACCTTTTCCAAAAGGATTCTTTGGATGTAAGTACTGTAAGTTAAATTTTCTTAATTTTTTTAAATCTTTGCTTGGTTATGGGAGCTAAACTAATACAGGAGTGAAAGGTAAAATATATGTTATTTTATAACTAACTATTGCGTCTATTTGTTATAACTAACTATTGTAAATAATATATTATTGATATTCCTGGTCTCAGAATTTATGAAGTCTTCCACGCTATCTTCTTTTGTCGAAATTGTTCTGCTATCAGATGTCAGATTTTACTATTACAGCATTTACTTGAGATATTTAGATAAGGAAATTAACATATTCTTTTGCTTAAATAAAATAAAATAAATGCATATTTTTTTAAACTGCTTTATGAAGTATAATTTTTTTTACCCCTTATGAAAACTAATTGCAAATGATGCATTTTAAAAAAATTTTTTTTTTTTTAGTTGTAAATTTTTTAAATGTTTTGAAAGCTTATTTTTTGTCATTATTTTATTTGGTTGGAGTTATTACTTTGATGGGTAGTGTTTTTCATATCATTATCATTTAGTATTATTAATATCATAACTTTTTATGTAATTAGTTTTATTATTTTGTTTTATTCTAATGTTTTACATTGCATTGTAAAATATTTTTTTTTATATTTCAGAAAAAAACTTTAGTATTTAATATTAATGACTTAAACTTTGACCCTTATTTATGCATTTTTTAAAAATATTAGATGCTACTTTTTTACCTTAATTGATAGTACAGTAATTATTAAAATTTACATTTTATTCCAAGTGATATAAATATGGAAAAAAAGTTATGGACAAATATAAAATTATTTTATTATTTTAATAAAATTATTGCTAATAATTTTCTATGCATGTGCTTTTCTTCATTGCTATGTTACTTAGTATAATACAAAATTACATCCTAATAGTACAATGTATTTCAGGATCTTGCTGCTGCATATTCTTCTAGTACAACTATTGAAGAAAAGAAAGCTAAAGCTTCAAGTCAAAGACTGCGTTCACTAGATACTGTTAGAGGGTATTTCACAATTTTTCAGCTTTAATTTTATATTGATTTTGTCTAAGCCATATTTAGTAAAGGAAAATAACACATGAGCATCTAAAGTTACTCATATTTTAAATGTTATTTAAAAAAATCCAACAAAAATTAGATTCTTAGTTAAAAAACATTAACTAATATTAATGAGTTTTAAAATTTACAGAAAATGGAGTTACTGTTGTTAATGAACGAGTATTATAAGTCATGATTTTATGTACCGCTTACTTTAAAAATATATAAAAAATTGGAAACAGTTTTTACTATAATTTGGCAGTTCACTGTATTATACAATTTAATGGAAAAAAAGATTCCAGTTTTAATAGTATTAAAATGCAAAAAGATGTTATCGATTAATAACTCAGAGATAACACATGACCTTGAGTGGAATGCATTCACATTTGTAATGTAAGTCAAGTAAGTTTTAGAGGTATCTCTTTTTATAGTGCATTATGAAAATTTCTTAAAAATTCTTTATTCATTCAAAGATTCTATGAAAATAGCAGAAAAGTCTTATTAATTGATAACAGCTCTTTAAAACAATTTTTAAGAATATTCAAATTCGACCTTTTTTATAAATCCATTTTTATGATTGGCTACTCTCTGTTTTTCTGCAGATTCAAATTTTTCAGACATGGAACCATAACTAATCGACCTCTTTTTTTTTTTTTTTTACAGAGTATCTAAGTCCTATAAATATTGAACTTATTAAACAACGAAAGTGAATTGATTATTTTGGAACTATTTAGTATAAAGAAGGAATTTTTTTTCATTTTTTTTATCAATTATAATTTTGAAAATATGTTATGTGCAATTAAATTCGAAATTATGGATCAAATTAGTCTATTTTTAAAAACATTTGTTTTTGGAGTAAGTGTAGGCTGAAAATGAAGGAAATAAATTGAGTTATTATTTTTATTAGAGTGAAAAAGAGAAATAATTGTTATTAATGTTGTGAACAGTATTGTTTGAAAAATATTCTTTGCTGTTGAATTAAGTTATTTTATTTTGAAATGAAAAGTTTGTAGCAAAATTCTTTTACAATTTTTATAAATGCATGACCCATTCTTAATTTATTCAGTGTATAAAAAACAAAACAATTATTTTCTTAAATTGTGGTCTTTATTTATTAAATTTACGCTTTCGTTATTTTATTTTGCACTTTTTATTTGGTGTCCACTTTTGATCATAACTTTTACACCAGTTGTTGTTTACCTTTTTCCATAGACAGTGTTCACAATTAACAGCCATCATTTTAATAATTATGGTATTATGCTCACCTTCTGGTATTAGAATTCGTACTAACTGTGGTGCTTTATTATGAGCAATATTACCATATCAGTAATTAACATTCAATTTAAATACTTCAAAAAAAATAGTTAATCAATTACAATGGTCATAGAGTGGAGTTTAATTACATTAACGAATAACATGTTTAATATTTGTTAAAAAAAATGCTTGTTTTAAGTGATTTTGGAGTGTAACTAAACTTGATTTCATAATTTTCCTTCTTTCTCAAATGTTTTAGTTTGTCCTTTTGTTTTGTTACTTTCCTTGAATGAAGTAAAATGAATCACATCCATAAAATTTCTGCTTGTTTTTAAAATTAAAAATACAATGATTCCTATCGATTTAACCAATACAGCATTCTAAATGGATCTGGTCTGGTCCCACGATCTAGTTCAGAATCGTCATGACCGAATATTTCTTTAGCCGTAAACTAGATCATAAGAGTTAAAAACAAACCTGGTTCAATCATCATATTCTAAAAATAAAAATAGATAGTTCTCAAGTTATTGTGCAGGTTTGAAGAGAACTCTTCCAGACTAAAAGTCTGGGGCTGTTTGCTGATATAGTAACAAGTGAGAGCACATTTTTGCAATTTGGGGTTGCAATGGATGAATGAAGGTGTGTCGATTAGTTTACTCACCCTTACCTATGCCAAGATCAAATAAAGATATCATAACATTTTATAAAGATTTTAAATAAAGATATCATAACATTATTATTATTTTCTTAATTGAATTTTTAATTAAAAATTATGATTCATTTTTAAGGAGTTTAACAAATTTTAAAAATTATGTTCATAATGCTTATCTTTGCCATTTGGAATGCTTAACTGAAAACAAACTTGATTTTTTTTAAAATTTAATATGTTTACATTAAGATTTCTCTTGAATTAATTCTAAAACATTTATTTATTTTTTCCAGCATTGCAATAGTAATAATGATCTTTGTGAATTATGGTGGTGGAAAATATGTTTTTTTCCACCATGCTCGCTGGAATGGCTTAATGGTAGCAGATCTTGTGTTTCCATGGTTAGTTTGAATAATAGTGTATTTTCTCTTATTGGAATGATTGCATTAAGAGAGAGTGTTCAGTATTAAGACACATTAATCCTCAATACTGCTTGTTCGCATTCTTTATTTTCTTTTACCTTACATTAATATCTTTCCCTCGCTTACTAATGAAACTTTTATAGAGTATGCCCACTATCCTCATTTAATTCCTCTACGTTGCATGTCTTTAGAACAGATTTTCCCAGCATGTTACCACTTTTCATTTTTCTCTTTAGAATATCTATTGTTGTGATGATTTTTGTGAATTATGGAGGAGGCAGTTACCAATTTTTTGAACATTCCATATGGAATGGTATAACCGTGGCAGATCTTGTGTTTCCCTGGTTTGTATTAAATATTGCATTTATTGTCAGTGATTTTATGTTCAAAAATTTTAATGTTACTTGATAAAAGATATCACAATAAATAATTAGTCCTAGATGCTTTTGTTTTTAAGAAAAAGGTATTGTTGTGAGTTGTAATTGTTTGAAAACTCTGTGTTTGATTAGATAGGATTAATAATAATAAATATTATTATCAAATAAAATATTTTAATAATCGGGTTAAAATCTGCTTAAAATGATGTAGATTTCAAGTACAGAAAAAAAATGTGTTGATTTTTTGGATTGATAACTAAGACATTTTTTTTTATTGTTCCAAATGTTTGATAAAGATTGAACAGAGAAAGGTAAAAGTTAAAATTAGACTAAAAATCAAGGAAATTATTAAAAGTTTGGCGTAAGGCTTTATTAGTTTGTGTTTTTCTAAGCTTGTGGAAATGGGCTTTATAATCAATATGAGAACCTTTTTACAAATCAAATTTACTTTTTGAAAACTATTATAAAATTTTCATATTTGTGAAGTAAGTTTCATAATATTGTCTAAAAAGAGAGCATCTATTTTGATTAAATGACATACTTTTATATTATAATAATTTATTTTTATTTGCAGTAAGATCACCTAATGAACTTAGTTCTAAACTTGCCTCTTGCTTTTCCGTCCTTTTTTTTTAATCTTTATTCCTTTGTGTTTTTTTTTGTGCATGACAGTTTCTTTATCTGTTTATATAATGTTTAATTTTCAGAACTTAATAACTATTTTGTATTTATAAAAATATTGTTCCTGGTATTCTTTATTATTAAATTAAGGGTGAATAGACAGAGTTAGTGATCCCCTCCTTTTCTGCATTCCAAACAATTTTTTTTTGGATTGAATCTTTCATGCAGCATTTCCCATTAAACGTTAAGTAATGTATGTTTCTCGTCAAATTTTTATGACTAAGTAGTTCAATATTACATTCGGGAGTTAGTTTGGATAGAAAATAATTGGTTTGATGCAATAGCGTACGTTCATCTTCAGTGGATACCATCCCTCATTGACATCTTTGGCAATGAGCAAGCAGATCGCTTGGCCAAGGAGGGCTGTAGTCATTTAACATCTTCATCCTCATCCTTTACCTACTCAGAGTATCAGTCCAAAATCAAAAGTCATCTTTCAAACAAGTGGAGGATCCCCCCTCTCATCACTAATATGCGGCCAAGGAACCGGGCTCTTCACTTGTTCATATAGGTGATAGAGTATCTCAAACAGCTATTTCCAGATTGGCAAGTGACCACACGAATAGTCTCTCATACTTTGAAGGAAGAAAGATTTATGCAGTCTGCTCCAAATGTGAAACCCAGCAGGCCCCAGCCGAACATATCCTTGACTGCTTGGGCCTTTCCAAGGAGGACTTATATGCTACTCCTCTTCTTGCCATCGACTCTTTGAGGGTCAACAACCTATTGGATCTTGTCTGACTTCGTCAGACAATTGAAGGATAAGGAACAACAATAACAACAGTTTAAGGACAATTAAATTTAGAAAAAACTACTTATTACTTTCAGTTTCGAAAGATTGTTTAAACTTTTTATAGAATTACAGTTTCTGTATAAATTATCATTCGATTCAATAATATATTCGAATATATTATAATATATTCGATTCAATAATAAACCATTTATAAATTCATAAACTTGAAACTGTACCAGAATTACCGACATTTTCACACATTAGAAATATAATAGTTTGTTATTTTTACTGATCATTAATGATGTTTTATATTTTAAATTGAGTATATATTATTTTACTAGGTTAGTAAATTACGTGTGTGTTTATATTCTCTTTAAAATGAATCACTAGAATTAGTTTTTTTTCCCTCAGCTTTATATTAGCTTGCAACCCCTAATATTTCCCCCCTTTTTTTTGAAAAATGTAGGTTATAATTGTAAAGAATTTATCCTGTAAAAAAGGAACGGATAAACACACAGTCTTTAGCTGTTAAAAAACTTTATTTTAAAGAAAAATCCCCTTCATTATTATTATTATTTTCTGCTTACATTTTTAATTATTTTCTGTGCTACACACCCATATGAATAGCTTCAACGGCCTTTCCGTCTCACTCGATTGATTTCAGCTTTTTAACAAAAACATTAAAGCAATAATAAATTTGACGAAAAGCAAGTTAGAAGTTGAACTTCATAGAATGACGAAGAATGCCTTAAAAATCGTAACCATCTTTTGTAACCGAACACATAATAAAGCAAAACTCATAATTAACCTTTCACTTTTTACAATTTACCTAGCCTTAAACTAAAAATGAATGATGCCATTATGTCAAACTGATTATTTTTTGTTCAAGCCAGACCCTTAATATATTTAAACAAACTATTTTGTTATTTAAATTAAACAAAAAACATACGTCACTTCAGATTCATCAGGAAATGCCATGTTAAACTTGGCTTCCATTTTGCTATTGGAATGCTTTGGGAGAAATGTCGTTGGTGACGACATGAAGTGACATAGGATTAACTCTGTTTATACCATTTTTATTGTATAAAAATAGACTTGTTTTTCAAAATAAATTTTTAGACATCATTATAAGGAAATAGCATCGATTTGTTTCATTATAGTACATTCTTTGAACTATATGTTGAGAAGACTTAATAGAAAAAAAATCTTGTGAAATTAAAGGGATGTATGGTCAATGAGGTGTGATTTTTTTTTTATTTTTAATATAGCTAACACTAAACTTAAATACTTTACCAATTTTTGTAGGATTTGCTTTAAATTTGAACATTATTTAAAGTATTTAGTTTCTGTTGTAAAGGGTTATTACTTCTTTATAATACAAACAAAATCTGTTTTTTTTTTGTCTTTTTTATAATTTAGCTAATAGTTGCAGCTAGTTAATCTCAAATACTTTTCACTTTCATATATTTTGATAAATCAATAAATTATTAGCAAAAATAGCTATCTAATTTTTAAGCATTTTATGATGGTATTTTCTCTTGATTTATTTAAAATTGTATTTTATTGTTATTTGGTATTTGTTTTGCATTTTGTGTAGGCTTTTATTTCACCAAGCAATTAATTCTTAAAGGTTTAATATCCTATCTTACTAATTACAGTCAATAAAATAATGAGCAATTTAAAATAATTATTCATTATTCTATTCTTCTTTAGTCCCATTCAGTCATGATGTATTTTAAGTTATCTTTATAGTCATTATTTGTTTATTTAACATAGCATGCAAGTCAGTGAGGTTATTATCGCTTAGAAATCATGCACTGCATTTAATTTTAAATTTTTTTTTTTTTAAATCTCTTTACGTAGCTCATATTTAAATGATCTACTTAGATACAACAGCTAATATTATTTTAGGAATTGCATACAAAATTATGAAGTATCCATATTTTATTTAGCTCAAGATAAATTTGAAAGTATTTTTTAAATACTGTTGATTTCTGTGCAGTTTCAGATTGATTAATGATAAATAAATGTCTGTTTATTTCAGTTTTATTTAACAAAATTCACTTATTAAATCAAAAAAATTTATTTGTGCTTCTTGATTAATCAGACATTCTTTCCTTTTATTTTTTATTATTATAAAAGCTTGATAGTGTTTTTATTGGATTTCCAGGTTCATTTGGATGATGGGGATGTCAATGGCTTTGTCTATGCGATCTCTCTTGAGGAAAGTTGTGTCTAGGAAAAAAATATTTTTTAAAATTGTCAAACGTTCCTTGATCCTATTTGCACTTGGAATTATGTTAAATACTATCTGTACAGGTGTGTATAATTTTTTTTTTGCGTCACATTGCATAGTCTATTTTCCAGCACAGGATGTGTATATCCAGTTATTGTACTAATAATTGATTGTGTAAAAAATTCATTTGCTTCAAAAAGTATGAAGGTGTAAAAAGCTTAGATGTTTTGAGCACTTAAAAATAGGTGCCTATTTTTAAGACTTGATAGACGGTGAAGGAGGAAAACAAACGAAAGAGACTAAGAACAGAAAAGGTAAGTTGTCCAAAAAAAATTAAATAGAGGTGTTTTAAAAAAACTAAAACAACTGTGGTAGCCAGGAGTGGGAACACAAAACGTAAAGTAGTCACTGTATCTTGTTTCCTTTATTTGAATGCAGATTCTTTTGTTAATAACAAGATTTCCTCACCACTTCTCCATAGCAAGTGGAAATGCATCCTGTCCCAATTAGCCTCTCTTAGCTACTGCGTTTTCATAGTTTTTTCACCTTTGTTTCTACATTCACGTCTGACCAGTGTTGTGAATGAGTGCCTATTTTTGAGAATTTTTTAACCTTCATTAGTTTTTGAAACAAATGAGCTTTTAATGTTATCAAGGATATCTTTTTGCTTCAGTTTCTGGAAATTATTCATTTAAACAATTTATAGTATGAATTGTTTACTTAAACATGGAAACTATAATTCACCCATAACAGAAATCATGCTTTTTTTGCTATAAAAAAATATAAATTCATAAATAGATGGTGGTACAATTATTTAAGTATTATTTACTGGTTGCAAATAAAAGTGACTTCTCTGCTCAAAGTACTTAAAAAGTAAGAAAATATTTGGCTATAGAATTGTTTTCTAAGTTGTATTTATTCAAAAATAATAAAGCAATTTCATCTACTGTATATGTATTTTTAGACTTGAAAGGATGTAATCATGTGGTTATTAAATAGTAAAATAGAACATTTTGATACAATAGTTAGAATTATAAAAAAAAAAAAAATTAAATCTTTAAAAGGGCATTGTAAAACAAAATGTTTTAGTGTTTTAATAAGACCTATGAGCATTTGGGTATTTTCTTTGTTAGTCTGCTGGTTCTATATTTTGTATGTAATTATGCCTTTTAAGCAATTGTAAAGTATAAACTTATGTACAGTTTTTAAAAAAAATACAACTCATTATTGACTGATCATGTAGCTTCACTTTTTTGACAAAATCCCAACTGACCGGGTATCGTAAAACTTGGTTGATCCCATTAAAAAATTAATTGCAATTTCTAACCATGGGACTTAAAGATACCACTTATTAAACATTTAATTTCAAAATTTAATAAATGTATTGATGTGCTTACCTGCCATAAAAGATTGAATATCTCACTCTATATCATGAAAAAGTTTATTTTTTTCTTACAAAGGAATTTTTATCATTCACAGTTACTAAACTGGAGAATCTTCGCATATTTGGTGTATTGCAGAGGTTTGGGGTATGCTATTTTGTTGTGGCTACTGTGCACTTATTTTATGCTTCTGCTGATGATAAGGTAAAGTTTCTCATTTTACACTCTACTTTGTTCTCTTTATTTTTGAGATTTAGCCAAAGTACATTCAAGAATTACTAATTAAGATAAAACACTATATGTATATTTTATGTTATGAAATTAATTTTTAGCATAATCAAGTTTTTTTCAATTTTTTTTTATCTTTTAAATAAATTGTGTATTAATTGTAATGTGTACTACCTATTTAAAATTAGGGTTTTGTTTTTCATACTATCTATTATTGATTTAATATGCGTAAAAAATCGGAATCCAACAAATAAATTATGCTAATGTTTGTTTTACTATTTTAGTGAGATAATTATATTTTACAGATTTGCAGTGTGATATGCTATGCATTTTTTAAAGACCCAACTTATCATTTTTGAAAGTTCTATTTATCAATATTAAATAACTTCGAAGACTCTACTTTTTATTAAATACAAAATTATATATCTTATTGAAGACTGATCTAAATTTTGTAAAAAAAAATTTTTTTTAACTTTTTATAAAAACTTATATAAAAATGTATATTTGGATTACACTTTTAAAACAATTTTTTTTTTTATAATAATGTGATATTGTGATATTTTACAGATGAACTCTGGTTCTGCTTTAAGAGACATTACACATTATAGTGGTGAATGGCTTATAATGTCTACATTCTTGGCTCTACACCTACTTCTGAGCTTTTTGGTGCATGATCCCGATTGTCCACGGTTAGATATTTTTTAAAATTTCATATATCACACTTCTATTTCTTAAAAATAGTTAATTAAGTTCCAAACACCTAAAGTTGAAATATAATATACAGTAGAGCCCTCATTATTTGATTACCACAAGGAAAATTGTAAACTATGAGTAAAATTACTCAAAGCAATTAGCGACTAAAATAAAGATGATAGTTTTCTTTTTTAAATAGCAATACAATATCAGGAATAAAAATCATTGATAATTTTTTTGTTTTCTGTTTAATAAAGAATGTTCCAGCTTTTGGCTAAACTATATTACTTGACTAGTATCACTCTCTCAAGTGTTGGATTATTGTGGTTGGTTATGGCAACCAGTGGTTTACACTATTTTTCTTTGAAATGAAACGAATTCCAATTGGCTACTAATAGAAGCTGATTGATCATTGATAAATGTTCAGTGGACAAGTATATAAAGTGACGCTAGTTTAAACAGCTCTATTGTTGTTTTCTAGCAGTTGAATTTTAGAATTCTCATCAAAGCAGTTACTGGGTTGAACTGAATAGCATTAAATGTTAGGTTGAATGACAAAAGATCTAAAAAGAATCAGTAATTGGGTAACATGAGATTTAATGTTGATAAAATGTGTCTCAGGATGCATTTAATGTGTCAAAAAAGCATTGGAAAGCTGTAGGATCGGATAATCATGGTTCAACTGTTTAAGTATATTTATCACCGCCTAAATAATGTTATGTTCAGTGATGTAGTGCTAAACATTATTATACCAAAATATGAACTCATCGTTGCTAGTGCAGTGTTTTTATAAAGTGGTTTTCACAAATTAACTAAACTGTTTAATTGTAACTTGTTGCATAATTATTCAAACCTGAAGTTATTTTGCAGCATTTTATTATTTATCCATTTTTATGACATTTTAGCTATAGAAATTATCTGATAGTTGTCTGATGTTGTCATAATGGCCCCATTGTGCCCCTATTTGTGTAATTAAATTTTTTTCATTTTTGCTGTATGCATATGCATAATCTGAAGTATCATTTTCAAAAAAGAACTGTTATAAATATTGAGAATAGTTACTAAAGAAATATTGTTCTTTAGACTTGAATTTAGTTATTTTATTTTGAATTGAAGAGCTTCATGAGAAATATTTATGGAATTTTTTTTAAATGCATATCCTTTTCATAATTTATTGACTACATCGTTTTTGAAGAAAATATTTTTTAAATATTGCTACTTTTAAATTGGCATGTTTCAGAATGTAATTGGCATGTTTCAGAAATAAGTGTATGTAAGGAACCGAAGCATAAACTTATTGATTGAAATATGACTATTTCTGGTTTTAAAAAAATCCTAACTCTAAGTAATGAAACTCTAGGGTTCTGCTGAAGACTATTCTTTTATGAAATGCTGCAGTACTCTACTATAGAGAGCCTCTAATTTTTTTAGTTTTCTTTTTATACAGCTTTTTGTTTATTTAGTAATTTAAATAAGGGATAATACTAAATAATTAGGTTACAATTAATTATGAAGGAAGTATACAAATTTAAAATAATTAAATTAGACTTTTTATATTATGATTTTAATTTTTGATTGAAAACTTTTTATTTTTGAAATAGTTTAAAAATATTAAATTTTTGTAGTTAAATTGATTCCAAAATATATTATAACTGTCTAAAATAGACTTAATTTATTTTATTATTGTAAATAAAAAATTTTAAAATATCATGAATGTAATAAAATTTTTTTATTGAAATTAATAATTTAAGTTCAATTACAACTAAAAAAAATTGCAATGAATTTTCTAATTAATGTAACATATTTCTTTTCTTTCATTTCCCTTTATTGATTTTAATAAAATACATAAATATTTCATACATTGGTTACTAATAGTTGCGTAAAATGATTAATATATTTCCTAAAACCTACGAAATCTCTCTCTTTTTTTAGCAACTTTAAGTTATATCTTCAAACTGTCATCAATCTTTGTGATACACTAAAAATTGTTTGTGGTAAACGCAAAATATAACTGAAATTTACTGTTATGGAATCTCAGTTATAGAATTTGCTTATGAAATTATTATTTAATAATTAATAAAATTATGACTCGTCCCTAACCTTTGTTGTTCTATGATTTAACATGTATCAAGTATTGATTTTCTGAGTAGCATTATAAATTCTATTTTACGAATGTAAATAAAATTTATTTTAAGATTCTAGAATTTGGTTCTTAGTTTTTGTACATGAAATATAAATGTTGAAATTATTATTTGAAATATAATTAGTGTTAAATAATTAATCAATAGTAGTTTGAAACAATATTTACCTATTTTTGTTTTATTTTGTGTTTTGTTTTAGAATGAAAATTTTATGTTTTGCTTTACAATTTCTTTGTTGCAATCACGTAAACGATACACACTGTACCACATTTCAGTAGTTGGTTGCAAAAAGGTTCTAAATTGTATTTTATTGATTATGAGTAAATTAACTTTAACTTATATACTTCGTCTTTATTTTTTGTCCCTTAACTTTCAATGGTAAAACTTGAAAATAACTCATTTAAACTGTTTGCATTTTAGCGTTCACAAACTTTGCATTTTAATTTGTTACCATAAGTACAGAAAGAAATACAAATTTCTAGTGACCCCAAAATCTAGGTACATGATCGATAATTAAAAATATCCAACCACTATAAACCAAAGTGATTTATTTATATAAAAGTGTTTAGATTGAAAATATAATAACTGTTAACAGTTTTATGTATATTTTATGCAATAAATGAAAGCCATTTTAATAGCATATTTTTGATATGTTACGTTACAGGGGATATTTTGGACCTGGTGGTTTACATGACAGAGGTGCTTATGAAAATTGTACTGGTGGTGCAGCTGGTTATATTGACAGAATCTTTTTAGGTTTATCTCATTTATATCAAAGTCCAAGTCCGCAAGTTAGTACCTTTTTTTTTATATAAAAAGTAAAATTTTTTTGTAGATGATGTTTCCTTTATACAAAATACCTTGTCTTTAAGTTAGTACTTCAGACATAAATAAATAAATATTGTTCACTATTTGTAGAGGATATTTCACTGTCTGTTTGTAGCATTCTCAAATCTGAATTGCTGGATTAAAAGTATTCTTTCTTTTATCCTTCAATTTTATTAAAACATTTATAACCTAAATTTGTAATATTTGAAGACTTTGACAGAGGCGTCAATTATGTTGTATTTTATTTATAATTTTTACGTAAAAAATTCGGAATTTATGAAACTAATAAAGATAAGCACAGTGAGAAGTAATGAGTTTAGTGAAATAATTACTGATTTGATTTATAATTTTTTGCGAAATGCAATTAGATTTAGTATAATTAAACTTAAACACTTTTAGTGTTAGCTTATAATACTATTAAAATGAAGAAAGTTTTAAATTTGATGAACAATAACTATATTTATAATGTGTGTTCAATTATTATACAAAAAAATTAATTAATCGTTTATTGTTACAATCTTTTCTACATCACCTAATTAAATTGATTTATATATATTTCTATTTTTTTTTCTCCTACTTTTTTTTGAAAGAAAAAAAACTTTTTTAAAAAAATTTATGAGGTTTATATTAATTGACAATGCTTTTAAAAAAAAAGAAAATCATGTGATCTTATTTTTCTTTTCAATTATTTGTAAAAATTAGTGTAGTTTTCTATAGACTAATTTAGCGAAGAATGCAAATACTAATTAATGTATGATTTCATGTATGATATAAATAAAATATTAATATATATAATTTTGGTTTAATTTATTAGAATAATTTTCATAAATTGAAATGCATATTAAGTTTTTTTTTATTAATTATTAACACTGCTTATTAACATTTGTGTTTAAATATGTGAAAAATTATTTTTAAATGCTTAGTTTTTTAACTAAATATTTTTTTAATTAATTAACATAGTTCTAAAATTTGCTACATGATTCTGTAATGGCCCAAATTTAAATGTGAAACTCTTTCCAAGTGATTCGTTTATGATAGGAATTTCAGTTATGTAAAATTTTAAAGATAATTTGCATTTAAAAGCAAAATAATTAGTGAAAAAAATTATTTGAATTTGAGGTTTACAAAAGTACATTATTTACTCGCCAAAGGAGAAAACAAAAGCAAAAACTCTGAAAGATATTTTCTGATCCTTTATTTTGGTTCAGATTATATCAATATATATAGAAAAAAATGTTCCTTAGCAATACATTGATATTTATGAAATTGTATAGAACTGTATCAATTTTGAAAGATATTTTTTTAACAGAATGTTAATTGGGTATTTATTAGAAAATATTGCAGTATCAAAATCAATATGTTCTTTTTTTTTTCTTAAATATTAAGAAAACATCATTTCATTATATATTATTTATATCATTTGATAGTAATTAATTCCCTTTAGGGACTAAAAGTTATCTTGACCTTTGATCTTTCGTAACTAGCAGCAGCCTAAAATAATGTGCATATGGTATCTCTGAGTGTCGCTGTTGTTCAATTGAGGGGGAGGAAATTAAAAAACTTAGTCACACTAGTTTTCTAAACTTCTCTCATAACAAAAAAAAATTCTTATATCTGCTAACATCTGTAAAAAGATATCTCTTTCTGGTTTTTACCTTTTTATGAATTTATATAGATAATGAGTGATGAAAATTTCCTCTATTTGTTTGAAATATTGAGGTGGCATGTGTTGACTGTTTCCCCTTCCAACGACACCCCTGTATTATAAGTTTGTTTAATATATTCTTGTGTAATAATTTTTTAAAAATAATTGTTTATTTTTAACTTAACAGCAAGAAATGTTTATAATATATATTAGACGTTGAATAAGATTTAATAAAATTAGTCGAAGAAAATCAGGAAAAGGGAATTTTTGATTTTATTTTTTGAGTATTTGTAGCTTGTTTATGCAAAATGTAAATTCAAAAGGATTTTCATACTTAAATATTGAAAGCAGTCTAAGGTTAATTAAATTATAAATGTTAGTAAATAGTAATTTAACAGATTTTTTTCCCTTTTTATTAGATTATTTATAAAACAACAATGCCTTATGATCCTGAGGGCCTTCTTGGGTATTTCACATCTATTTTTCTTGTGTTTCTTGGACTTCAGGTACATATGTGCATATTACTAAATATAGAGGGTAGATATTATTGGTGATTGAATTTCATAATCACTTTTCTTTCTTTATTTATAATTTAGGCTGGTAAAATCCTTTTAATTTATAAGGATTCATCTGCCAGATTAATTCGTTGGATAGTTTGGGGCCTTATTACAGTAAGAAAAACATTTTTATCCTTATTTGCTATACTTTCAATTTTAAATGTGTTTGAAGAAAAAAAATTCTCGTTTTTTTAACTTTTTAAGTGTTGTTATTTAATTAATTTCATAGTGTAAAAGTTTAGTTTGAAATTAAGTTGATGTTGCCAAGGTATTGAGTGAGGTGAGAAAAAACAAGAAGAAAAAAATTATCAGAAGGAAAAAAGGGCTATCAGAACAATTTTCCCCGATAGCTGTACATAGAAAATAATTAATATTAAAGTTTATAATATGCTGATAGATTCTTTAATTTTGTCTATCTATAAAAAAAGCAATATCAAAATTATATTTATCTATAATTTTGATATTACTTTTTTTGTATATATGACCTAATATTTTTTGTTGCTAATACATTATATATCTGGTTTATACTTAATGCATAAATTAATGCTTAATTCATACTTAGTTTTGCTGCAAACATAATTTTTATAATGTCATTTTTTTGCTACACTAATAAAATAATAAAAAAAACTATTAAATAATAGATAAAACAAAAATATTGCTGCAATAGTTATTAGTTTTAGACAGTTTATTAATTAAAAACAAATTTTTTTATCTTGTGAAAAAATTCAATATGTGCCTAATACCTACATTATTTTCCTTCTCTCTTCTTGTTCTTTTTTTCCTGTTTTAATAGTTGAAATAAACTTGTTTTTATTTTTAGGGTTCGATCGCTGCTGTTCTGTGTCTGGTATCAAAAGATGATGGTTGGATACCCGTGAATAAAAATTTATGGTATGACTTCATTATCAATAGTTCACTGCATTTTTTTCAACTCTTGTTATTAGCTTTAATTATACATGTTCTTAGCCATGTCTAATTATCTAAATATCAAATTATCTTAAACATTTCTATTAAAGTTTTTTCCCTTTATGGCATACCAATAATATTGAGTTCGGATTAATTTTCTATAATGACTAAACTTATTTCTATATAAAAAATAATATTTATTAATGATCTTTAGAAAAAAAGATTTTGCTATATTACGTCCTATTTTTTTTAATCGAATATTCGACTTTTGGCCAAATCACTATCGTTACATCTCTACCTGCCTTGGCTGTAATGACTATATATTTTTTACAAAAAAAAGTTCAATAAAAAAGGAAGAAAAAGTGATTTTAAACATTAAAACATAAACTGGTGCATTCTTTTTCATACTATTTTGCGTGTGCAAGGTTTTGACTATTTTTTGGCAGTTAAAACTTTTCTGTAAAGGCAATTTGTTGTTTAAACTTAAAGAGGGGGGGGGGAAGTGATTTTGAGCAATAAAACATACACTTGCTCACCTCATTGATTATTTTGCAGATAATCTGCTATTGCAATACTGCTTAATTACGTGTGTAATCAGGAGTTTAATCACTAGTTTTAATTTAAATGTCAGTTTTCACATTTTGTTTTAGGTCAGTATCTTTCATAATGGCCACGGGCAGTTTAGCCTTCATCCTACTTTCCATATGTTTCTTTATATGTGATGTCCAAAAATGGTGGTCAGGAGCTCCATTTTATTTTGCAGGTAAATCAATGTTATAGTTTCTTCATATCATTCATTCTAAAATCACAATTCCTTAAACATATAATGTATACTTAAAATCAATCTTTGAAACTCACTTAGATAATCTGCAGCAAACAATTTGAGAATCGCAGTTAATTATTTCAGCTCTAATTCTACTTTGTTAAAAAATTTTCATTTGCAAAAATGTTAAATAATGAGCATGTTTTAGGGATGTTATAATAGTTATATATTTCTTTAAAAAAAATAAAAAAAAGCTTTAGAGAGTTGGAATTATAAACACTTAAATGTTTTGTTTATTTTTTTTAATTCACACATTTAAAAATTAATAATTTTCTTAGAATAATATACTATTTTACATAGAAAGTTAACTATTTTTATAGTTTAGCAGACCTACGAACTCTCGAGTTTTTCCGTCTAATCTCAAAACCTCAGGCCAGTAAAATATTTTTTCAGGAATTTTTCTTAATAAATGTAAGAATCGGCAGACCTAGGCATTTAAAACCTTGTTCAATTATTTTCTTTTTTTAAAAAAAACATACAATGTATAGAATTTTTGTTTATTACAATTTTATCCTATTAAAATTATTTGGCTAGTGAAATTTTGTTTTAGCTACAAAATACTTTTACCTGAAGATTTTCTTCTTCTTTTAATCCAAAAAATAATTTGAAAAAAAGTTAAACAGTGCTCTTACAACTTGCCTTTTTTTATTTCTTGACTTTCACTTTTTTATTGTTTAAATTTCACTTTTCAGTGACCAGAGTTACTGAAAAGTGAAATTTCAGCTATTTATACTGATATTGTAACTTACGTCAAAGGAAAGAATTGTCCCTAAGTAAAAGAAACTCAATTTTCATTAATAGAAAATTGCATTTAAAAAAATGATCATTACAAATTTATTTTCTTTTATAGGAATGAATTCTATTGTATTATACATCGGACATGAAATGACACATAATATGTTTCCATTTAGATGGTATGTTCCTTCAACACACATGTATTTACTATTTATGAATTTGTGGGGAACAACGCTATGGGTTATTATAGCTGTGTGGATGCATTACAAAAATATTTTTATTTCTGTGTAGTATTATTAAAATTAAAATTTTTTTAAAAATCTTAATTGTACATATGTTGGCTGTGAATATTTATACTGCTTAAATTGGACATTTTAGTACTTATGACTATTTTGTATGTTTTTATTTATGAAATAAAACTTTTAAATACTTCATTGTAATTCTTGAAAAAATATGGGTGTGTAGCGGTATCTACCACTACAATTATTCAATTCCAATTTACTAGTATACAAGACATGTTAACTCAATTATATGTTGGGGTACCTTTTCATGATGAAGGTTGACATTGGCGATATCACCCCACATTTGTTACCCAGATCATGCCTACATTGAATAGACACTCCTATTTCGATTTGAACAAGACTACTTTGATAGATGGTCCATGTTGAATAGTTGACATGCTATTTGTGATATCTGACATTATTCAGGCTGTTGCCACTTAGCTTCAATCACACACAACGCCGGCCTGTATACACTTGACTGTTAATGGCAACACAGGAGTGACCATGATTGTCAATATAATACAGCTCTCACTATCAGCCCTCAAAGTCCGGTGATCTTAATACAGCTCTCCCAACAATTAATGGCAAAGAATCAACTAGTGGTATCCGTTCATCAAATCCTGGTTGGGGAATACTGTAGCATGTCTACCACTACAACTATTGTATTTCAATTCACTAGTATATAAGATATGTTTAAACTCGATTCTATATTAGGGGCACCTTGAAGGTTGACAGTGACAATAACATTCGTCTCACAGATGTAAAAAATTTCTACTTACTGAGGCTGAATAACTCATATAATATAAACAAGTTATCCAGTTGCTTTAGGAAATAGCCCAAACTATAATGTTATGAAAGTTTGCAATCAAACTATTTAATATTTGTATCCATATTTAGTTAATTTGTACTATTATAACAGTACTAAGCCCTTTTTTTAATTAAAAATTGTGAAAATATTTGTACTTTCTCAAAAGTTAGTTTTTATGAAAAAAAATTTTTTTTATCAATAGGATATTAATTTGATAATAAAAAATGCATGTTGACTTTCAAAATTGATATAAAAATAATCTACCTTTAAACTTATTCTGCTTATTAATACAGATTTTATTAAATGCAAAATTTCTTATAATTTAACTTTGATCTTTCAAAATGTTCAAGTTATATGTTCTGTACGTATAAGCTCCTTAAACCTACAGAAATTAAAAGTTTTATTACTATAAGGGAATATTTTGACTATTTTTTTCTATTTCTAGCCAAAAACTGAATAAAAAATTGACTCGAATAAATTATAATGAGATTCTACAACATTCTATTATAATAAGAGTTACAAAATTTATTAACTTTTTGATTTTGATTGCAAATTGATTTAAAACAGTTTTTAATTACATTTATGTAATTAAAAACAGTTTTAAATCAAACATTTTTATGATCGAAGTAACAGAAATAACAAGTTTTAGCTTTTTATCTAAGTAGTTTAAAAATATTTACATTTAGTATTAAATTGTTATCTAAGGTAATAATTCAGTGGTTTTGTCCAGCACGAAATTGAAATATTTTGTATCTACGTCTGGAGTATATCAGCATCAAAGCTGAATGCATGAAAATAATTTATATTCGTAAAAACTTGTAAAATTATACTCTCAGCATTTTAACTGTTATAAAACAGGACAATTACCTAAAAATAAATACAGTTGACTGAATTACGAGGGCCGGGATAGCCTGGTTGGCAGGAAGTTCAGCTTGTGTTTGTGAGAATGGGAGATCGAATCTTGCCGGCTGAAAAATCCCAGTGTGTTAAATGGTGATTGGCACATGTTAAATCTGTCGCAAAATCCTCCAAGTTCCTATAACAAATTCATACCTCTGGGGATACTGAGATTGATCGTTCTCTGATTTAGGTCAAAATTACGATCAGAGGATGAATGGAGTATGATTGGGTCCTTCCTGTAAAACCTGCTGTGACTGTGTGGGGCGAAAGTTATATTCTTAGCCATAAATGGCGCCACTGAAAAAACAAGAAGCGCACCCTCTGTCTTAAAAATTGGCTTGATTTAAAGCAGGCAAGTGGCACAAGCAACAACAACAAATGAATTAATATCCAATGCACCAAATGATTAGAGAATTTAGTGTGTTTAAGTGACTGGTATATGCTATATCCTGTCACACATTTATTTCGTTACTGGTGATCCAAAAAAGTAAAGAAAGATAATTTTCCAACAAAACAAACCAACAAATTTATTTAAAATATATTAAAGTTTTAACACACATTTTATTACATCAAAACTGATCTTAAAAAATCATACTGTATTAAACCAACAAATTAAGAATTTATATAATAATAATTTATCTTTATTAGAGATCAAATGCTCACTTTAATCAATTAAACAGTTTTATATACAAAATAAAACGAATGTAATGAACAAACAACAATGAAAGTGGCATCCATGTACAATTCTACTTAAATATATGGAATAAATCTATTAATTTTTAACAAAAAAGATAAAAACTGATGACAAAATAAGATGCATAGTATTTACGTTAAGCATTGCTAATATGATCATTTATCACTGATCGTTAATTGAGACATTAATAATTTCTTATTCAGAAAGATATAATTTATATGAATGAATGATTATATAATAATTACACAAAAAACTAGCTAACATAAAAATTGTAAGTGGTACACTGTAATGTAAAGAATAAGAATCCATATGCACTATGAAATCTTTGGTGCTATTAGTTAAATTGATGATCAATTAGTTACAGTTTACTTTATTCCACATTTTTGAAAATTATCTTTATCAGCAGAAAATTATAGTATTTCAAAACATTGGTAGCATATAAGCCATTTCTAAAAATATTTGTTCCTATAATTACTGTAGATTCTTCTTTAACTTAGATTAGTATCAATAGGAAGTATTCTTTTCAACCCTTTCTATTCCATTGGACCAGTCCAATAGAATAGGAATTGAATTAAACCATTTAAATTAATATTCTATGGTATAATAATTTTACATTTCTTCAATTTGTATAATTTGGCATAAATTTGATAATTTTGGATATCCACAATGAGGCAGTGTTCAACTATCCTGATTACTCGAGAGTTAATTTTGAACAGATGATTTTTCTTTATAAAAGATGTAATGTTAGCAATTTCTTTCAAAAATTCAAAGCAATTTTTTTTTTTTGCATAATTCATATTTTCAACATTATATTCAAAATCTAAATAAATAAAAAATTTAAAATAAACAAGTTAATTTGGTGTAAATTTATATAAAGAATGACTTGAACAATATTTAAAATGATAGTCATTAACTATATTGATCACCAACACATGCAACATAGTGCCACACAACTATTATTTTAACATCTTACAACTTTCAAACATTAACTACGTAAGGTATTGAGTCTAGCTTTCAAGGCAACATTTTTTTTTTCTCGCAGATTCTATTAATGTAATACTTTTCCTACAGGCAGCATGGTTAAGTTTAGAGCAAAAACTATAACCCTAAAAAACCTTTCTCTTATATATATATTTATTTATATTTGCTTATGTATATTCATGTAAATAAATTACAAGAGAAATCTCTGAAACTTCATTAAACATAAAACTCTCCATGGAAAAACCATAGCAAGATGAATAAGCAACATAAAGAGATACAAACCGGGCCATGCTTAAAGGATAGTTTATTGGGTAAATGATCAGAGCACTCAGATTTTGGGCCCTTGATCAGTCGCCCAATTTAATTCTTGAATTCACGCAAGTATATTAAATTTTTTAATTTAAATACTTTGCAATATTTTTAATTTGTTATTATAATCTGTATTCACTTTATCTTTTAAAAATTTAGAGTGATTCGAATTGAGAAATTTAAAACATGCAAGCAAATATTTGCCTAGAGGATGCTTAAATCTTAGGCATGGCCCTGGCGAAACAAAAAAATTGTTATTTTAATTAAGATTGGGTTGAAAATATAAACACAACATGAATAAATATGGTCACATTTAAACTTTTCTATAATAAAAAGGGGAAAAAATAAAATAAATGTACAGTGCGCCAAAGAAAAACAGACGCACCCTGAGTAACTTTTGATCAAATGGTCTGATCTTCACATTCATCTTAATGGTTTGAGGGGGTGACCTCTACAATGCTATTTAGTCAGTTTAGTGCAGATGATATTTTAAGTTATAAAATCAGACCTAAAAACATACTTTTTTTTTTGAATAAACAGACCTTTTTGAATTGATTTAGATTTTTAACCCTAGATATATGATCCCCATAATGCTTTTTGCGTATTTCAACATATTTTCAGAATTTTTAAACAGAATTTAAAAAAAAAAAAATCACGTAATTATGAAATTTGTTTATTCAAAGATAATTCTATAGAAAATATACATTTTAGTAAAGATTTATTATTTTACTTAATAATAGTAGAAAAATTATGAATTGTAAGGTATACAATTTTTTGCCTCATTTTAAGTACATAATTTCAGATGGCAAAATGTCATCTGCAAAATTGGTTGAATAGTTTCTAAGAAATCAAATTTTAAATATACGTAAAATTTTTGTTTCTATTTTCTAATTTAAAATATCGTTTGCACTAAGTAATTAGCATATTTGAGGTCATCCCCTTGATGGATTAAGATTGAGTCCTAGAACATGAAGATCTGATAATTAGATCAAAATGTATTCAGAGTGGTCCGTTTATTTTTTGACGCACTGTATATATTTTATAAGTTTAGCTATTATAATTTCATGTAATTTTATACAAGTGAAAGAAACATCTTATTACACACAAACCATCTAAATGTTTCTAATCTATTTCTAAAAGCTGGAAAATAGGAGCTGTTAATTGTACATGCAGCAGAAAAGTTTGTGAAAATTTTTATCTAAGACTTTATGTCAGTTTAGGAAAGAAAAAAAAACATGATTAAACTTATTAAATTTTTTTTCTAAATTTAAATAAACATTTATATAATACTTTATAAAAGTCTCAAACATTATTATATAACATTTTAGTTTTAAAAAAATTAAACAAATTCATCTAACATGAAATCTTAATATTCTAAACAAATACTTTAAATTTTATTACATAAATTTTTGATTTTTATTTTTTATAAAAATTTTGTAATTATAATGATTTTGAAATAAGTGTACAATTTAGGAAAATTTTTCAAATATGATGCACTAATTTAAATAATTCTATAAAATATTGTTTTTTCCAAATTTAATTTTCACCTGATATATAATAATTTCCCATTTATGTAATCAATCAGATAGGATTGGAGAAGAACAATTAACAAAAAAATAAATAATTAAAACCAATGAAGATTTATAAATAGTATCAAACATTCAGTTAAATAATTATAGCAATATTAAAAGTTATTACAATGCATCAGCATTATGTGAATATAATGCTTGTTTCATTTCAGTTATTCAGTGCGATGTCATAAACATTTAAACATTTGATATTTTTCTGAAACATTACTAAATAATTCGCAAAATTCACCATGTTCCTCCTTAGATTTAACTAATGTGAAATGGAGAATATCTGTTTTAAAAAATGATCTTGGGTATCCATTAACAGTACCATAAACCGTTTTATATTATTTAATATAACAGTTGCATGATAGGTTTTGAATTAACAGCACAAAATTAGTACTTATCTTCAAAATAATTGAGGACAGTTTAATAATCTGACAATTTTTAAAAGCCATATTAGAAATCAAAATACAATATAGAATTTAATTTTAATTTCAAATAGAATTCTATTTAGTGCCATGTCAAAAATCAGTTAAACATTTGATATTTTTCTGAAACATTACTAAATAATTTACAAAATTCACCAGTTTCCTCCTTAGATTTAACTAATGTGAAATGGAGAATATGTTTTAAAAAATGTTAAAAGCCAAATTAGAAATCAAAATCTAACATAGATTTTAATTTCAAACTGAATTCTAATTTAGATAAACATAAAAGGAATTACGATTTAATATGGGTAATCCTCTGTTAGGTCTAGTAGCTAAAATGTGCACAGACGCGCAAAGTAAGTTATACTTACACCGCGAACCGCGCTTTACACACATCACTGTTTCCTAAGAAGCAAACCTATCATGCATACCTTAATGGAACTTTTCCATGCTTAAAAGGACCTTGAAGATACTTCATATATCGCTGACATGCTTACAGTAGAGTAGCCAATTAAATAAGTGTAAAATTATAAAATAAACTAAATAATTCCTTGCCTATATTTAATTCAGAATAACTCTTAAAATAATATCTAACGGAAAATAAATCTATAAAAATTAGTAACAACTAATTCATTGCAGAATACACACACAAACAGGCATTAATCAAACAAACTGTACATACACTATCTACAAATGAGAAAGATGTAAAATGGTGTTGATGAAGGAGGCATATTCAAACTGGCATTTAAACATCTACAACCATTTTCTTGTGAATATCAGTATTGCCAACCATCTAGAAATAAAATACATTAATTATTATACCAGCTGAGAAAGGTTAAGTACAAATAATGGTAGCAGCTGAGATACCAACTTGCTCCACTTTGTAAAATAATATTTTCTAGTGGCAACAAAATGTAAGATTCATTAAGTAATTTTTCCACCATTTCATATAAAAAATTCAAAGTATAATAAACGCAACATTATTGCGATTATCCCGTGATGACACTTTTAAAGAGTGGATGTAATTATTCTTATTCTACAAGTTTTGCTTTTTAATTAGCAAACAATTTATTAAAACATTTGCAGAAAGCAGAGCAGTTGACATCCCTATACCGGTAAAAATGATTTACAGCTGTTATTTTTCTTTATTATTAACTTTGAAAATATAGATGGCTGAAAATGATAAAAATTGAATGTTCAATATTGACACAGAATATTTTTTAAATAACAACTTTAGAAGGATTTCTTTTGAATAGAGTAAGCTTCATTTTCATTAGTTTCACAGAAAATTTCTTAGCGCATTAGTAGGTAGATGGGGGAGGAAGTTGAGAAATACACCTGAAATTTCACCAAAATTTCGAACTTGAATTCATTTTCGATACCAGCGATAGATAAAAGCTGTAGGCAGACTTAGATAGTAAGTAAAACTTTCTGCTAACACAATATCTCAATCCAAAACATTTCTGCTTGCAATTTATTGACTCTTTTAATTTATTTTAATCATTTAATGGCCCCCAAATTTTGACAAAATTTGGTCAAAAATCACAAATTTTTTTCTTTTTTATTAAATATTTTTTTTAGCACTTTATCGCAGATATGAAACTATTTATAGATTTACATTGTTCTACCTCATACTGGACGGACTTTCTTCCTACATCTAAAATCAACAAGGTACATATTTAAAACGAAAAGATTTTTTTCTTGACTTTTCCAGGTAGATTTACATTAATTCCAGAATATATATATATTTTTTTAAATCAGAATTTATAAGTAATAAAAATGTAAATTATAATTTTAAATAATATTGTAACATTATTTATAATTTCAAAAATTAATAAATAAATATTTAAAAAAAATCAGATGATTTAAATAGTTTCAACTCGATTAGAAATAATAAATCTTCAGAACTAAAAGCGTGACTGAAAGGGCAAAGGGAATATATTGGGCAATATTTATTATTTTTAAAATTATAAGTACAAGGTTGTTGCAAAAAAAAACAAATTAATAATAAATATAAATAAATAATCTGTGTATAATTGAAGTTAAATCATATTTAATCAATGTAAGAACATTTTTGAAAACAAAAACGCAATAAATAATTAAAACTAAATATATTAGCATTAATTAAAAAATTATGAGAAAGATAAGCTTCAATATTATTGTAAAACTTAATTAATCAATATTAATTTTTAAAAAAAAATAATTAAAAAAAAACATTTTAATATTAATTATTAAACTATCCTGAAAAGAAACTTATAAATTTATAAACAATTCATATTTAGTTAAAATTAATTAATATTTATTAAGTCAAATAAAATAAATAACTAAAACACATGCTCATTATCAACAGACAAACAAAAATATAAATAAATAAATCAACAATTAAAACGCAATGTTTTTAATCCTTATCTATAAAGTAAATAATTAAATTATCCTAAAATATACAACACGACAGAAATGCTTAAGAATAATAAAATCTTCAGGATTCGCTTAATGATGATTGGTTTGAATTTTTTTAAAAAAAATCCTCTATTACACAAGTGCAAATAACAGTTGAAAATGGAGGAGTGAAATCTTCCAATATGATAAGGTATCAAATTCCCTGAATTTTATTTTAATCTTGTTTTCCCTGACAATTCCTAATGCGCACAAACACTGATCCAAGTTGCTATTTTTTAAATTTTTTATTATAATGAATACAATAAAATTTTCTGCGATGGTGAAAAAAATTTTGCAAGCGGCGTTCACAAATTCGTGTATATATTATGCACATCTGGTTGTAGGTGAAAAAATTTGATAGAGAAATGAACTTGAAGTTATGTTAACTTTTTTTCAGCCACATATCTATATATTAGTTTGAATAGAAGTTTGAATAGAGTTTGTAATAATGGAATTTCAAACGCTCATCATTGAAACAACAATATTAATAGAATTATTGCTAATTACAAATATTATTAAATAATCTTTAATTAAAAACTAGTATTTAGTACATATATTTTTACAAATAGATATGTGGCTGAAAATATGTGTTAGACAGAATATGTGCTAACAAGTCTAACAGCTAATTTTATTTACATTTTAATAATTTTACCTCATTCTTGTATTGGTTACAAGGATTTACAGAAATTAAAGATAGAATGGAGTGGGTGTTTTATTTACTTATTTTATAATATTCTTTCTTATACTCTAAAAAACAAGTTACTAAATATTGAACAGAGCCTTAAATACAACATTATGCACAGAAGTAAGATGCATATTAAATCAAATAGGAGAATGTAGATATATTTTAAACACCAAAAAAATGTCACAAGCAATAGTAAAATAAATCAAATCAAAGACAAATTCAATGGCTAAAAATAAAGATTTGAAAACCATATAGAGTTTGTCAGGATGACAATGTCGTGTGAATTCAGATCATTATATGAACTAAAAACAGAGTTAAATTATACATCTGTGTAGATAGAAATCAATCATGTTTTAAAAACTAATTAGCTGATGATTTTAACAGAAAATAATAAAATTTTGGTTTGGGAGAAAAACATATCGATGCAATGATCTTATGTCTTTTCGAAACTGTGTATCATCACTTGAAAAATGCAAAAACTTTTACAATTTAAATTGCAATATAGCATGTTTATAGGAGAATTCGGTTGGGATATGGTATTGGGAAATAATCAAGGTTTTGTATGCAAGTTTTAAAATTCTATTCAAGGTTTCGAATAGAATTTTAAAACTTAGTACAGATAGTATTCTAAAGAAGATCACATTAGCAAGAATTTACCGAGCAGTGACATGCTAACTTAAAATAATGTGAAATCACTTACAGCACAAAACTCAGGAAATGAAATTTTTCCATCCTCATCTTTATCTGCAAATAATATTGTTTTATCAACTATTTGTTGCAATTGAACATCTTTCAAATTGCTGCCCACCATCATCTTAAGCACTTGGAATAATTCACTGTTTGATATGTAGCCATCGTTATCCATATCATAAATTCGAAAGGCAACTAAAAAAAATATACAAATTGACTTAAAAACTAGTACAGACTAATACTCAATAAACAAAAGATTCTAGCATAATTTTTTTTGTTTTGTGACATAGTTATACAATTTTCCAGAAGTACTAAGTTTAGTTTTAATTGCAAATTTTGGAAATTATGCCTAATCAACAATTTATACCATTAGTAAAAAGAAATGTTAAGTTACCATAAATTTTTTATTTTTATAAAAATATTATGGAGCATCTTAAGTTTACTATCAATAATACATTTTCGGAACTAGAGAAATAGCCAATGTAGTAGCTATACTGGTAAGCTTGTTAACAAGTGAAAAAGCTATGTAAATCCTTTAATTATCAACATTTAAAAGCATGTCTTTTTCCACTTTATTTTTATTTGTCATCTCCATAGAATAACAATCATAAAAAAACTTTAGATTAAAAATATTTTAAATAGTTTTTGCCTGATAGCCATAGTTCTTACCAACACCTACAAAACTAATTTCATTTTGGTGATAGATTTTCAATATCTGTCCTCGCTTTATTGCAAAAACTCTCATTGTACTTCAATGTACATTTGCAATGAATTGAGAAGGCCAAAGCCCATCCTGGGCTGTCTTGCCAATGAGAAGAGAAGAAGGTAATGAATTGGATGATATCCTGGCTAAGGAAGGAATTTTAATGAATTTGATCTCTACCACCCTGAACTTACATGAAATTTTAATAGTTTGATCTACCATTGACTCTCCCTAGCTCTCGATAGTCTTCCTAGCTCGTTCATAGATTGTGGGAAATGTAACACCATTCAACACATTCAATGTAACACCTCTAAACATTGTCATTCCAGCTTGATACTTTAAAAAGAATTAGTTTCTCTTCAGAATTTTAATCTTTATTTTGAGACTTTTTGTCTCTTTAGGTCTACTACAGTACGGAACCCGTTATCCGGAAATCAGAAAACCGGAAAACCAAAAAACCGGAACGAAATTCGATAAATTTTCCAGCCATTTAAAATAAATGTTTTTTTCCTCATATGATTTTAGGGTTTCTCTTTCTTTTTTGAAAGATGTTTACCTTACCATCATTTTGGAAATAATCATTANATAGTTCGAAAGCCTACTTTAACAATAGAAAAAACGGCTTTTTGTAGCGATTCAGAAAACCGGAAAAATCAGTTATCCGGAATAGCAATGGTCCCGATCATTCCGGATAATCGGTTCCCTACTGTACATGAATTTGGTCTAACTCAATCACTAACCAGTAACCAACAAACAAATCAGAAACATTTACGCTTTGAAATTTTTAATTTCAACTTTAAATATCACAAATCTTTTAACCTGTTGATCGAAAATTCAAATTTTTTTTTTATTTGTGTTAAAATCTGTTTTTTCCTCTCTATTTTAAATTTAGCTTTTACTAAACAATTTTGTTTTCCTTCATTATACTCAGAATTAATACTGCCAACCATTTCTATCGAAAGTTAAATAAGATGCCAACTTATGCACCTAATAAAATGTGACATTAGGAAAGTAGTACAGACAGAAGACGTCCGAAACAGTTCAAACTGCTACAATGTAAAAAGATCACAGTTCACTCCGCTAGCATAAAAACATGCATTTTTACAGAGAGAAATTAGAGATTAACTCATGCATTAAAATACTTACATCTAAGTTTTGATTCTTTGTCACCTTTGACACTAAACTGGGATACGCCTTGAATAAATTCTGTAACAGAAAATGTAAGCTAAATGAAATGAAATAAATACTAATAATGGTTAAATATAAAAAGTTTTCAACATTTAAGATTTCAAAATTTCATATTAGACTAAAAAAAAGGGGAAAAAATTTCAGTACTAAAATTAACAAATAAGATCATTACATGAACAACAAATATATAAATAAAAATTCTTTGGTCAGTATTTTTTGTGTGATTTCTTTAAATCTCTTTTAATATAAGTTTGTAGATTTTATTTTGTATCGGTAGATTAAATGTTGATGAGGTTTAAATTAATCCTCCAAGCTTTTGAGCCCCTTTTAAAAATTCTACATAAATTTTACTCTGCTATGCATTATATTTTACTGAATAACATCAAAAAAAATGTTTCTTTTTTTATGCAGATTTGCATTTGATTTATATTGATTTTGTCGCAATGTTTTTTTATAACTTTTTCGGCAGTTATTCTCATGAATTTCTACACAATTTTTAAAATCCCTATATTTTTAATTCGAAACTATTTTGACTCATGAATCTGAATCGCCAAGATGAAACATTGCTTAGCGATTTTTGATTATGTTATCTCAATTCTATTGCGAATCAATGTGGTTTTCGATCACACGGTTAGTGTTATCGATTTCAACATGGTTTCTTAAATTCCTATTTTTTTTTACACGATATCATTGCAAAACACAGAATCAAAAATTTAAGGAATACATAGCAATGCAAAGATAAGGAAAAAAATATGATTTCTTCTCCTATGATTATTGACAACACGGGCAATAACGATGAAAGAAAAGAAACATAATTTAACTCCTTCCATCTCGCTTCTGTGAAAATGCCGGGGTGAGGTTTCGCCCTCTATTTCTCGCTCTCATGATATTCCCGGGCTGGAGTGTTCAGTAATAACGCGCCCATAAGAATAAAACTAATTCATTTCTTTTGCACGAAAAACATTTTACTTCTCATTTTACACACCAGATGGCAGTACCAGGATATTTTTGAGGTAATTATAGGTAGTTTATTTTAAACTAGATGTCAGCACTAATCAAATACATGTATAAAAAAAATAGGCACTTTTATGACCGTTTTCTTGAAAATTAACTGATCGTTAAGGGGTTAAGCTCATTTCTTCGATTGATTTTTTTTTATCTAAACATTAAAATATAATTAATAAGTCATAATTGAAAAGCTAAAAATATGGTCATCACTTAAAAATTGATGGTCACTTACAGCAATCAGGCGACTGCATTTCGGTGAGCCCTGGCCTTAGTAATGTGACATTCAATATTTGAAATCTACATAACTTAAAATATGTTTTAGAACTCCTAAAGTTTACCTTTAAAATCAACTTCTCCATTACCATCAGTATCGAAAATATCTATTACACGTTGTACCAAAGGATTTTGTTGTAACTCAGGAAGAGACATAAATTCATCAACACTGAGAGATCCAGAATTGTCCAAATCCAGTTTGCGAAATCGTTTACCTAATCTTTTTATCTCATCAGGATCAACTGAAATCAATTAATAGATCAAAATCAATCAATTTCAAAGAAAGTTAAAAATCAAAATATTGTATTTTTCATTTTTTTATCTACCATCTGTTAGTAAAATTATACTCACACGTGGAACACATTTCCATCGGAAGTGATGTTTCATTTCCCTAAAAAAAATCTTCATGTTAGTTTATTTCTTTACTTGAATGGTTCACACAATGAAACACCCAGATAAGAAACAATTAAGCATCTTTAAATGTAAAAATTTATAATACAATTAAAAAATGATTCATTTCTAAAGAACATCAAAAATTTCAGTACCTTGCAAATTATTTAAGTAATTTTTAAGAAACACTTTAAGCAAGTAAAATCTTTTTCTAAAAATTATATTTAGAATATTAAGCATTTCAGTATAATTCAAAAAAAAATTTTTTAAGTTAAAATAGAAAAAAACATTCAGGACTTATGGAAATGATATGGATAAAGTTTTCGCTTTCTTGTTTTTAACTTGGGTTAGTTTAAATCATTGTTAAGTCATGAAAAATTTCTTTATTTATCTGAAATATTGAACATTAGTCACAAAAATTAAACATTTTAATGAGAAAAATAAACTATAAATATTTATAGCATTTGAAAGAAACACATGTAGGCAAGCATTGTTAAAAAAATCTATTTAATTTTGTTCCAAGTTTAACAGTTTTTTCTACTTTTTAATTTAAATTTTTTGCTTGCTAACTCTTCAAATCAAATTCAAAAAAATAAAAAATGTATTTAATGAAAGAGGGAACTCAACTTATCTGCTCTTCTTTTTTTTCTTTCCCTTCAATTTATTCATCAATGAAATTTATTTTATTATAATTAATTCATTAATTAAATGTCATTTAACCAATGAAAAATCATTGTACGAAAATTGATGTAAACTGTAATTTTTTTTTAAAATTGAATAATGCACCTTTGATTTTTGCTTTCCTAATTTTTGATCTTGCATACATTGCAATGATTATGGGCATAACACTGTATTCGGGCCGTGATAGCCTGGTCGGTTGGGCGCTGGACCCATGTCTGAGAGTTCGTGGGTTCGAACCCTGCCAGCCGTAGACTCCCGAAGAACAGTGTAGTAAAGTGACTGATGCATGTTAAATCCGTCGAGTCGCAAAAGTCCTCCATGTTCCCATAACAAATCAATACCTCTGGGGGTACTCGATTGCAGATCGATCGTTCTCTGATTCAGGTCAAAATCACAATCTGTGGATGAATGAATGGGTCCGCCCTATAAACGGGTGCGACATATGGTGTGGCATAAGTCGAATTCTTGGCTATAGATGGCGCCACAGAAAAACAACAAATGCACATTCTGCCTTAAATTTGCTCGGTTTCACCCAGCAGGCTTGCCCGTGTGGCAAGTCGCAAAAGAAACAACAACAACACTGCATTCAGTGGTCAGAAGTAACAGATAAACACAACTATTTTAGCTGCTACTTTTTTTCGCAATCTTTAGTGTAATGTGCTACTTTATAAAAATAGTAGAGTAGTGCAATACAAAAAAAAAATTTAGTTTCATATAGTGATTCCTGGTAACTACTTTTAATGTTAGTTTAGCATTGAAACAAAGTTCAAACACAACTAATTTCCAAATTTGATTGGTATAAAACTTTGCAGGTCCATCAATGCACATAATCAAAATGTCCTGGGGCCGAGCATTAGGAAAAAAAATGTATATTACTTAATATTTAAACTAGCCATTACGACTAATAGGTAGTAATGTATCATTTTAGCTACACCATCAAATGCAAATGTACACTCTTGAAACATTTATATTATTTCAATGAAAGGGAACACAATCTCGATGTAACCTTTCAAAGTACTTAATTTCTTGGAAGAAATAAAAGAATATTTAACGCTTACAAAATTGCAAGTATTTGATTAGTTTCTAGTATTTAATTGATTCTCTGTCAAGAAAGGTATGGAAAGTTGAAAAAATAAATTTCGTTAAGAATGGCGCAATATAACAAGTTGGCTCTTGTAAACAATAAACATGAATAAATATTTAATATTTCGTCATGTTTAAATAAGCCAATTTTTTATTGAAAATCATTTTGAACATTTGTAAATGAAGTTCTTCTGCAAAGTTAGTTTCCTAAAAGTAGTGATTGCATTTCAAAATGAACTTGAAGCTACTACATTAAAAAAAAAGTTGTACCAGGAGTTAACTACATTTGTAATAGAATAGTTGTAATGTACAATAAATTCCGACATAATTTCCGACAACTATCAGTATTATATTATTTAAATACTTAAATGTTGGCGAAAAACAACAAACAATTTTATTTAAATAGACCACCATTTTTTTTAAATTAACATCATTATTTGCTAACCTGCACCTCATAATTGCAAGGCTTGGTGTTTAAGGTCCAGGTATGAAGCTGGGGGACACTATTTAAGGGTGGGGTTCAAATACTTTTTTAGAAAATTTTTGATTATCTATAGATAGATAATATAATTTTTGATCTTGGAAAAATTAGTCTTTTAAGTAAGAGGATTAAGGTAAGGGTCCTTATTAACATTGCAGAAAATAAATTAAAAAAAAAAATAATAACAGAAGGTTCATAAAAGACATTTTTTAGTAAAAAACTATCTCAGAGCCGGATTAAACGTACGCGGGGCCCTAGGCCATTTAAAATTTTGAGGCAATTAGATTAAATTTTTTTTTCCTCATATTTTTCATTTATTCAAATATAAAAGTATTTATCTATCTTTTCATTTAAGAAAGCATACTTAAAATAAATAACAATAAATTAAATTTTAATAAGTAATAAATAAATATGAGTAACAGATTATATAAAAAAATTATCGCACTTTATTAATATATATTTGAAATTGAATTTTTTTTTTTTAAAAATCATTATTTTTCTTAATTTTTTAAAATTTATTTTCAAAAAACCCATTTTAAGGGGGCCCCAGGCTATAGCCTAGTCTGGCCTAGGGGTAATCTGGCACTGAACCATCTTATTTAATGAACTGGTAGAAAAATATTACTTTTTACGTACTATAATGTGTTTAATTAACCTAAAATTTTTAAGTGTTTGTAAAATTTCACTTGTACTAAGCTATTCAATTATTGTGGATAGTTAAATGGGAATATTTCTATATCCTGATCTGTCGCACTAAGTATACTATTGGTAAGACGCCAAATGAATATTAAATTTTAAAAAAAAAAATGTTTAGGTGCCAAATAAATTTTAAACTTGCAATTTTTTAAAAAAAAACATGCAGATGTTTGCCCGGGTGTGGATACGAGTTATACCTTTCGAGTAGGTCCCTTTCTGTGGTGTTTTTTTCAGTTTCTCGCGGGCCACTGCCCAGAAGTTTCCAAAACTTGGCAGTTATTCTGCCACAGATCACAATACGGAAATCTCCCCGATACAAATTATACGCTTCAAGTTGGTCCACTCTCCAATAATTTTTTTTCAGTTTCTTATGGGCTGCTGCCCAGAAGTTGCCAAGGCTTGGCAATTATTCTGTCACAAATTATGATACAGGGATCTTCCTAACTCAATAAATATGGGGGAAGATTTTACATCATGATCTGCGTCAGAATGATTGCCAGGTGTTGGCAACTTCCGGGCTGCAGTTAACAAGGAACTAAATAAAACATCACAGAAGGGGACAAACTTAGAAGGTATAACTTGTAAACATCTCTATATGTTTTTTTTTTATATAAAAATTGGAAGTTTAAAATTTATTTGAAACTTTGGAAATTGTAGTTGGAGCGATAGATCAAGATATGGAAATATCCCTTATGTGGAGTTTACCGCACAGCAAAGCAGACAAAATTATGTTAGTTAATTTTTTAAATCAAGAACCAAATTAATAAAAAATAAAATTTTACCAGTAAAAGTTAATTACTTGTTGAACTGTTGTGCCATAAGTGGTCAACTTGCAATAAACCATTGATAAAGTTTTTATAGCATATTCATTTTATAAGCTAAAAAATTCGTTAGCAAATCATTCAAGTTTGTACCATGCCAAAGCAAATGTAAGTACAAATCTCATTTATATGGAATATTACATTTAACGCTTGATAAAAACAGTTCTTTGATAAATTATTTTCGGTTACAAAATCTATGCCAAACAGTTCTTGCAGGTTGCGCTAAAAACTTATTTTCATACGTTATGTTAAACAAAAATATACCAAAAAAAAGAGGAAAAACCTTTCTTGAAATTTTACAGTTTGTATGTTACATAATATTACTGAGCAGGGTTTTAAAAATTTAATTTCATATGAAATAAACAGTAATGATTCAGGCAACTTTAAAAATGTCTAACCCAAAACAATTTATTACGAATTTGCTACATATTAAAACCAAAAGTTTTATAAATTTAAAGTTTACAAACAATATAAAAAATGTTGTAATCAATTGAAGCCCTCAGATCCAGAAAAGAAAGCTATTAATTTCACCTAAGAAAAAAAAGGAGAAACTGCGGCTGTCAATTGGTGACCTATTTTATTGTCACGTCAGAAAACATGCATTTTGCGAAATTTTTTTACGAAATAGTTTCTTTAAAATTGAACAAGCAATATTTTAACTTTTTTTTTCTACTTACCATGCTTCTAAAAGTTCACGACCAAACTAATTTCTAATTAATATTCGAGGAAATACTACTATTTTGCCTTGACGATATATTTGCTCTACTGCAGCTAAATAAAGATAATAAATTTTACATCATAGAGTGATGTTTACTACGACACTGATGAAACAGATTCTGTATAAAACTAGTAAAAACATTGCTCATAGAGGTCACTGCATGCAAATTAAAATTATTGTTCTAATTAAAATATAAGTATTCTAATATTAAAACTAATCTAAAATATATAACTGAAAAACATTCTTCTTTGATTGAAAAGCAAAAAATGTTCCATTCGAAAAAGTTTATAGCGTACTCTAGTGATAAATGCAGCAGTTAAAACACTGTTAAAAAGTGTAGCCTCTTACCATGATCTCTTTTTAAATTTGTTTGTTTCTGATTCAAGTTCTTGATCGCTGCCGGCAGCGCATATGAATCTATTGACATTTTGTCAATCTTTTAACATCAAATATTTAAAAACATAACCATCAATAGAATATATATTTTTGAAAGAAAGCAAATTTCATTGTTTTCAATTTTATAATAACTTTCCAAAACTACAATCATGGCTGCTGTGTGCACCATTAATTTCGATGAATTCGGAAGACCATTCTTAATTTTAAAAGACCAAGATAAACAAAAAAGATTAACAGGAGTTGAAGCTGTCAAAGTAAAAAATTAAATTTTCTTATATCCACTTAAGTTTCTTGCCTTATATTTATTGAATCATACTCTAATTATTATTAAAATGTCGCTTAAGTTTTCATATGTGAATTATGACTAATGCTTAAATTTTCCTGTGGCTAAATTATAGTTATTCCAAAACCAAGTTCAAATATAAAAAAAGCATTAATTTTTAACCATATATGTGCTTGTTAAATTATATCTTCCTATTTAATAATGCTACGAAATAATATTTAGTCTAACTTAAATCTTCCCCTACCCTTACTTCTAATGGAATTTGTAATTAAAGTTTTGCAGTAATGATCAATTTGTCTACTGTATTTCCTTATAAAATTTTAAAGTGCATTGTCCATTAAATCAGGATTGGGTTTTAGAAGTCAAATATCTCATGCAGAAGTCATGATATCACAACGCAGGTGGTGTCTTTGTTAGTTCATTTCAATAATAGCCCGCCGAAGAGCTAAAATTTTAACTTTTGAAAATGTTAAAATTTCTGGAAATATTCAAATTCGATAACTGTTCATGTCTATTGTTAAGTCACCAAATGCTGTTTGAATTAGTGAAAATTTAAAATATAGATATTAAATGCAGTCTTAACTTTTTTTTCGCAACTATTTCTTAGATATATATAAGTAGCTTTTGAAATGGTAACAAATGTTATTTAATGGAATTTGGGTGGCTTAAACTATGAAAATAGAACTTTAGACTAGAAATATTTTTATTTCAAAGTAGTAATATTAACTTAAAATGTTGTTGTAAGGTTTTGATTGTTTTAATATCATTTACATCACACTAAAATTAGAAAAATATCAAAAAATTAAAATATCATGTTTCCATAGTATTTCATCTTCATGTGTTTCCACACTTAAATACCACCTATAACATAGCAGCCCTCATTCCAAATTTTGTTACAATAAAGTTAATCTCTATCATTTACTTAGTTAGGCTTTTCATTGTTTGGCGCATAAGGCATCCAGCTTACTTATTCATCTACAGGTCTTTCGCTTGGAATCTTGCTTTGTTTTGGTCATCTAGGTGTTTTCTCTTTTCAAATCATATTGATTTTATACTGCCAGGTTATTCTAAGTCTTGGGATATTTCCGTATCATGAACTGTTACTCGGAATTCCAATTTCAATCGCCAAGGTGCCAAATAGATAACTTGCAAATTTTTAAAAAAAAAAAACATGTTATAGATGTTTGCCTGGGGGTGGCTACGCGTTACACCTTTCAAGTTGGTCCCTTTCTGTGATGTTTTTTCTTTTTAGTTTCTTACGACAAACTGCCCGTAAGTTGCACAGACTTGGTGATTATTCTGCCACAGTTCATAATATGGATATCTTCCTCTTGGTCTTCCCCTATTTCTCTTGTCACTATTAAAATATGTCCCGTTTATTTCCAAATTTTTCTATTGATTTATCTTCATTTTTGTGCTAAAATAATCGATAAATTTGATTTCCAGGCAGTAATACCCATTAAACTTAGGAAAGAAATCATTTGTAGCTTAAATTTTGAAAGTATAAAAATCTGTTGTTACTTAATGATTGTAACAAAAGCAGGCGCCAATATGTAAATATCCTCATTAGTTAGCAATTTGGCTCTAATGGTTGATGAAAAGTTAGTATAACATATTTGGTACAAATGCTAAAATCTAAATCTTCCCAGGATCCATATATGGAGCAGTTGTATAAAATTTAATAATTTAAATTTTTTTCTGCAAAACAGGCTGAACCATAAGGAATTTCAAGAGTCATTTTGTTTTAGTTGAGTGCAGTTACAGCTACAATTATACTTTCTAGATTTAGTTCTTAAATAGAGTGCATATCATTTTTAAAAAGTGTTTTTTTTTTTGTTTTATGTTTTTTTAAAGTCCTCAAAGGTGCTTTTTTTATTTGGGGTTTCTAAAAAGTGTTTAATTTTCCATCTTTTAGGGAGAGATTTTTTCTTCTTTGTCTTCTCAATTGTCATTCTAAATTACAATAAATTCACGATTTTCATAATTTTCTCTGCAATATTTATTAGAAACTAGTTAGTATTTTATTGTGATTGTGTTAAGTTTTTGAATTTTATTGATTTTATGTTTATAAATTATGAACTTAAAACAATAAAAAAAAAAAAATTTTTTTTTTTTGTTCCTGCATAGATCCTATTATTATTATTTTTTGGAAAGTGATTACAAATATATTTGAGTGCTTAAAAAGTGCTTATTTTTTGTTGAAATATCTGGCTACACATCTTGTTAAAGTTAACTAATTTTCTTTAGAATTTTCAATTTAGTCCTGTCAGTCTACATGTATATATATATATTCCACCTGCAGGTGTTGTCTTTGTTTTTCTTTATGTGAATTATATCTGTGTTTCATAACATGTAAATTAAAAAAAAAAAAACATTTTTCTTCCTTTTCTAGACTCATATCTATGCTGGAAAAAGTGTAGCAAACACTTTGCGTACTTCATTGGGCCCTAAAGGTACTGTAGTTGTGCTTTTTTTTTATCTTGATTTATATTTTATTTTTCAATTTATAATGGCTAAAATATATATCAGTAAACTAAAAAATATATATTTGAGTACAATGAGAGGTATAGTTATTAGCAAAATTACTAATTCATTTCTTTTAAAAATGAATTATTTGCATAAAGCATTTTTTTCTATCTCTACAATCTTATATAATTCAATTCTTCCAGAAAAAATAAATGATTAAGCATTTGACTACATACGTAATAAAAAACAAAGCATCTGGAATTACTTTTGATCTAATGATTGGATTTTCGTGTTCTAGGACTCAAGAGGGTGCCTTCAAATATGCTAATTATTTATTGCAGGCAATATTATAAGTTATCAAACCAGACACTAAAACATATTTTCTCTGAATAGCCATACCTTTTTCTTGATGGATTTAAATTTCTGAGCCTCTAAGTATAAAGAGAGCTGCAAGCAAGCAATTATTCAAGGTGGTCCATTTTTTATTTTGGGCTCTGTACATATTAAATATCTAAAACACATTTATTGGAGTTTTTCACAAGTATAAAGTTAAAGGTAGTAATGCTTAAAATAAATATTGCTTTAAGATATTTTTTTCACTAAATATAATAATATAAAAAATTCCTACATCTTTTCATTATAAAGCATTTATTTGGAAATTTTTAGGTCTAGATAAGTTAATGGTTTCGCCTGATGGTGATGTAACTGTAACTAATGATGGAGCAACTATTCTTAAAATGATGGATGTTGATCACCAAATTGCAAAGCTTTTTGTGGAACTATCCCAATCGCAAGATGATGAAATTGGTGATGGCACTACCGGTGTTGTAGTTCTTGCAGGTAACAAATATGAGTTCCATTTTTGTTTGATTTAACTAAATTTTTTGTTTGATTAAAGCTTAATTACAGTGATTATTATGTGCTACTGACTGAACATATTCAGCTGTAGGATTTTAAATATTTCACTACAGTTAGACTGTTGTTTTATCATTGCTTGTACGGTTGATAAGTAAACCTTCAGATTAAGAAGTTTAATATATTCATAGTGCTGGTATTCGTAATTCATGCTTAAAACTGTTATACGATAGAATATCTATTTAGCACAATTCTATGATGAATTCTGTTTGTAATGCTCCTGATAATTTTGATTTTTTTTTCCCTGTAAAAAAGGAATATTGTTATATATATTTGCAATCTAAAGTATTTTTATTTAAAAGCATTAATATTGATCTGTTCCACACACATATATATATACAGTCAGACCTCGATATAAGGTCAACCTTAGGGACATTGCAAAAGTGACCTTTTAACCGAGTCATTAGCAGCTCATAGCTAAGCGCATAAATAGTACACAATGTGATTTTTTAAAAATAATGGTAATGCAATCGAAAATGATCGGCCATAAATTAAATATTAGCAAAAAATAAATTTTAGCAGAATTGGTAAAGAATTAAAGAAAGATTTAAAAGAAAAAATTTAATTTTGAATAAAGTTGGCAAATTTCCTCAAAGTTTATATATAAACATTACATCCTACCTTATTTAAAACATCTCAAAATGTTCCTCAGCTCCCTCATGGTTGTAAAAAAAATTCGTGACATTCATTGCATTGAATGCTTCCGCTTGGGGTTACAGCTCCAGTCTCAATGTCACTGTCTCTGTCCACAACTTGTGAAACGATTTCAGAAATTGTAACTTCAGAAGTGGTGGCAATTTCCTCATAAATCAAACCATTTCTTCAATGGCATGGCCACGATTTTTCAGATCTTTCGTCTGAACAGATAGAGGAATATCATCTTCTTCGGTTTCATCATCCACGATGTTCAGAGAACTCACAAAACCAGCAAGAGGAAAATAATTGAAAACTCTCTGGTGTGTTCGCTGGCTGCAGCATTTTCTGAGAACTCGAGGGGGGTAATTGCCTTGTAAAGAAATTGAATAGGCTTTTGTTAGAAAAGAGCTCCCCTCGCCTCAGATAAAAATGACCTTATAAGCGATAATGATTTTTAAAACTTGACCATATATCCGATAATTTATTACAAAGAATTCCTATTCAGTGAGCCAGGACATTGGAAAAGTAACCTTATATCGAGGTCTGATTGTGTTTATGTATGTATATATATATCCTTTTTTTTTGTTTTTTTTTTTTTTTTGACGGAGTCTCACTCTGCCAC
>NC_092213.1:25422959-25435655 GCF_043381705.1 Parasteatoda tepidariorum
CTCCCAATTTATGGGTCATGGAACTGCAGAAAATATTTTGTCCTCTTTTTACAAATGCATGGATGGTGGTTAAAAGCTCTCTAAATTACTTCAATTATCCATGGATGGACCCCATGTCAATTGGAAATTCTATTAGAAGCTTCAGTGTGAATTAAAAGAGAAATATTCCCACCAGGTCATATTCATTAGCAATTGTGGATTACACATAACGAATAATGCTTTTAAACATGGTGAAAATGGAGTATGTTCCTTCTAATTTTTATTTTCAGAAAGAATTGTTGCTGCATGACATTTAGAGACGGTTGTGTAAATTATGGATGAATAATTTCAGAAACGATGTTTAATAGAGGAGAGGAGGGGGTTGTGGAATAGTCATGGAATATGGAATACCTAAGATTTAGCTCTGTCTTTCATGCAGCCTTCACATGGAAATACACAGGATTAGAGGATTTCACCATTAACACCTCATTACCATTAGTTATAGATTGTGCTGAAAATGATTTTGTGAATTAATATGTAAAACCAGTAGGGTTGTTTTTAAAAAAATATTAATTTTAGTCCATAATACTTATACTCTCTTCTCTCTATATAGGCAAAGCATTTAGGTATTATATTTGAAATTAATTATTGCCACAACAAGCATTGTTGCTTCTAGTAAAATAGAAGAGAATAATTTTTAAAATTGGTCTTAGATTGAGGTCCTTGAAAATTTTGTTGAGGTCCTTGGAAAGTCCTTGAATTTCAATCTCATCATAGAGTGGGAACCCTGGATTATTATGTGCTACTGACTGATCATATTCAGCTGTAGGATTTTAAATATTTCACTGCAATTAGACTGTTGTGTTTTATTATTGCTTGTACGGTTGATAAGTAAACGCTCAGATTAAGAAGTTTAATATATTCATAGTGATGGTGTTTTTAGTTCATGCTTAAAACTGTTATTCGGTAGAATATCTATTAAGCACAATTCTATAATGAATTTTATTTGTAATGCTCCTGATAATTTTGATTTTTTTCTGTAAAAAAAGAATACTCTTATATATATTTGTTTGCATTTTAAAGTATTTTTATTTTTAAAAAATTTTTTTGAAGCAATAATATTGATCTACACTAGATATATATACACTAGATATATTGTCATGTTTTGTAGTTACACATGATTTTATTAAGTTATGTGAAATGGTCTATATAATAAAAAATTACATCTATCTAATGTGATTCTATATACCACAATTCTCCATAAACTGCATTGACTCTACAATCTCTAAACCAAAATTGATAAATTTCTTGGATTTTATTTCTAATGTTCTTAAAATATTCAATTTCTGAAAATAATAAATACTTAAGTGTTCATTTTCAAGTAGTGTTATTTAAAAATTATTTTTAAGCATTAATATTGATCTGTTCCAAATATATATACATATGCATATCTTTTTTTAGTATGTAAGTTTATGATATGATCTATAAGGCACAAAATTCTTTTTAATGCAAATCATCACGTTTCACTGTTTGTATTATAAAGATACTTTAAATCAAGAGCCTTAAAAAGGGGTTTACCTTGACCCCAGTTTAATATTTTAATGCAGTTGTATAAATTTTAAGTGTAATGTAAATCTCTTTATTATTTACATAATGTTTTCAATATTATTTATTAAGGGGCATTGCTGGAGCATGCTGAACAACTCATTGACAAAGGTATTCATCCAATAAGGATTGCTGATGGGTTTGAAATGGCTGCTAGATGTGCTATGGAGCATTTGGATAAAATAAGTGAAAGTTTCCCTGTGGATAAAAATAATTTAGAGCCTTTGATTCAAACAGCTATGACTACTCTTGGATCTAAGATGTGAGAGATGTTTTTGATCTCTTAACTAACCTGTTAGTTCTTCTGTGAATTTAATTGTTTATTTGTTGAAAGATATGTTATTGTCTATTTCTAATATTATTACTGTACATATTTAAATTAATTTTATTCCTTCTCTTAAAAGAAGTCATACTTTTATTCTATTAATAATATTTAATTTCATCTTTAATTTTTTATTAGTTAAATTGTGATCTGGCTATTTAATTAATGCCATTACTCAAATTAAATTTTTTGAAAATATTGGAAGAAAATAATTTTTCATATTATGTCAAATAAACTACAGATCATGCTAAATTACTAAACTTAGGGTGAATCTCATACTAAAGTTATTAGATAAATTATCTCTATTTTAAGAATTAATTGATAAAAATAGATGATAAAAAAAAATAATAATAAACCTCGATTATTTGAAGTTTTTAATATTTCCATTTGGGCTTATCCTGGACAGTCTGAGATTAATCGGGCTCTTTTGTACTAACAAGGAGATTAATTATAATACAGTAGGGAATCGATTATCCGAAACGATCAGGACCATCGCTATTCCGGATAACTGATTTTTCCGTTCTTCTGAATTGCTACAAAAAGCTATTTTTTTATTGTTAAACCCAACTAAAAAAGAAAAAAACTTTTATTTGGAAATAATCTTAAAAAGAAGAAAAAACGATGGAGTGATACACAGATGATGATACAATTATTTCCAAAATGATGGTAGGGTAAACGTCTTTCAAAAAAGAAAGAAAAATCTTTTGAGGAAAAAAAAAATAGCGGGAAAATTTATCAAATTTCGTTCCGGTTTTCGGATAACAGGTTCTGTACTGTACTATAAATCACACTTTCAGAAATGCTAGATTTCGGAAAGCGGCGTCTTATACATGCCATTCATTCATACTTATCGTTGTATGAATGAAATGTCTCATTATTTTATTAGCATATGGTTAATAAGTATTGAAATATTATAAAAACCTGTTTAATATAGTTCTGCTAGTACTTTAATAACATTTTGCTCAAACTCCCTTTAAAATTGTGCAACTAGTCTAAATCATTGATAACATTATTTTGTTATAATTTAAGTAAATTTAATCTGATTTAAATTCATTGTAATTTATTTCAGTGTTAATCGCTGTCATCGTCAGTTTGCTGAAATAGCTGTTCAAGCTATTCTTTCAGTTGCAGACTTTGATAGGAGAGATGTTGATTTTGAACTGATCAAAGTGGAAGGAAAAGAAGGTGCTCGACTTGAAGACACTATTCTAGTCAAGGGAGTAATTATTGATAAGTATTTCAGTCATCCTCAAATGCCCAAAGAAGTAAAGGATGCTAAAGTAGCTATTTTGACCTGCCCATTTGAACCACCTAAGCCTAAAACCAAGCATAAGTTAGATGTTACTTCTGCTGCTAGCTATCAAGAACTCATTAAATATGAACAAGACAAATTTGTAGAAATAGTTGATCAGGTAACAGTCTAGAAAATGTTTCGTATAAAATTGTATTCCAGTAAAATTTTATTATATGTTAGTAATTTTATTCATTTTCTTAAATCCTCCACAGGTTAAAGCAACTGGCGCTAATTTAGTTATTTGTCAGTGGGGTTTTGATGATGAGGCTAATCATCTTTTGTTGAAGAAAGAACTTCCTGCTGTGCGATGGGTTGGTGGACCAGAAATTGAGGTATGGAATTTTAATTTTTGTTTGTTTCTATTTCATGTATATTAGGTCAAAGTTGCAGTCAAACCTTGATTTAAAGAATATTTTCTCTGTCCTGGCAAAAAGGGTGCTAAAATGCTCTCATTTACGAAATTTTTCTCTTTGATTTTTTTGCCCTTAAAAGGTTTAATATTTCCCATCCTAATCCAAGTGTGTAATTATATGTATGTATTAAGTAAGTAGCGTTAAAGAACTAAGATTATTTTAAAGTTGATTTCCTAACATATAACTTATAATTTTTAATCTCGTTGTAAACAATAATCATTTTTTTCATATCTGTATATCTAAGGGTATTTTGCATTGATGTTTTTAATACCATACTCTTAACAAAAATTTATATTCAATTTAACGAATTGCTTCGATTTAACAAACGAATTTGTCGGTCCCATTCAATTGTTAAATCAAGGTTCAACTGTATTTCATTTTTGAGTATTTTTTTTATAAAAATTGCATTTTATCTCAAGTTTTTTTTTTTTTTTTTTTTTTTTTTTTTTTTTTTTTTTTTTTTTTTTTTGATTATTTAGCTTTATGTTTGTGTTGATTTGAAATTCAGTTTTTAGTTCAAATACTTGCTATTTTTTCTCATTCTTTGTTTTGCTTAAAATAAAAAGTTACGCCTCTTTGGGGAAAACTTGTCATGTTGAATCCATATGCATGCAGTCTTTAATTTTAAGTGATAACATGTGAAATTAGATAATTTTAAAAATTGTTTTGTTTATCCAGCTGATCGCTATTGCAACTGGGGGAAGGATTGTTCCTCGTTTTGAAGAATTGACCACTGAGAAACTCGGTAAAGCTGGAATTGTCAGAGGATTGAGTTTTGGAACAACTGAAGAAAAAATGCTTGTCATTGAAGAATGTCAAAACTCCAGAGCTGTTACAATATTTATTAGAGGAGGAAATAAAATGGTATTAATTTGTATTTTATAGGAAGTTTTTCTATTTTTATTAAAATAAATTAGATTCATTATAATATTAATTCATATTATTTTATAAACCTACCTTTATATTTTTAAAAAATTGTGTAATGGGAATTTGTTTCATTAGTTAATTCAAGTAATAAATAGTTTTAATATTATATTTCTAAGCCAGTGGAATAGCTATCAGTTAATGTAACAGAACCAGAATTCTTTTTTTCACTTAAAAGAAAAATTAGATTGTTAATTATTTAAAAAATTGTGAACATGATTAACGTACAATTTATCTTATTTTACTGACTTCATAAATAGTGTTAAATTTTTTATGAACACACTGAAAATTTTATTATTTTGAGGAACCAGAAACCTTTCTTTTACAAAGTGTTTTAATGTTCACTTTATTTGTTACATATATTAGAAGTTGTTAGTTAAATAATTTATTTTATGCAGGTTGTTGAAGAAGCTAAACGCAGTCTACATGATGCATTGTGTGTTGTTAGGAATTTAGTTAAAGACAACCGGGTTGTATATGGTGGAGGATCTGTTGAACTTGCTTGCTCTCTTGTTGTGAGTGAACAAGCTGACAAGGTTAGTATATATAATTATTTAACTTTTACTATAATTATTAACTTCTCGCTAATGGTCACCAACCCCCATAAAGTTTGGTTTAGAGTGGTTTATGCAGCATTGTATGAATGTATATTTTGACGAAAATGTCAAGCATCTGAAGTGTGACCTAGCCTTAATCATTTTAGTACGATAGGATATTGAAAAGATGGATCAAACTTAATTTCATCTTGATGGCAACAATTATATTTCACTCTGCTATGTTCATTTTGAAATGATAAAACATCACAGTGCCTTTGTTATAATTTCACAGTCATGCCACCAATTAAGAGCGGTGGGCAATCGTCACTAAGACGTTTCCCGAAATACTGACACTCGTTTAATTCTGTATGTCGATTATCCAAAATGTTCGAGTTTCTCTGAGGCGATCACTAATAAGTTGCCTGCTTTGTTCAGCACTTGTGATATTTGTTTCAGTTCTCTGTGAATCAGCATCTTTAGCTTCCCAGCAGCTATCATTGATGGGTTGTCTTTCACATTCATAATATCTTCTATTTTTTCCTGAACTCTTTGTCAATCCGTAGTAGTACCTGCTGTCAACTGCTGAGTACCATTGCCACCTTCCATTAAAGATGACAATAAATAACAACAAAGTGAAAAATAATACCAAACTGAATTATAACTTCAACATAACAATTAAAATTCAATAAATAATAAGTAAATAAAGATGGACTAAAATGTGTTTTACATGTTAACAAAGGTCTGAAAAGTATCGATTGAAGTTGAGTTGCAGTCACAAAATGCAGCAACAAATTAAAAACGTCGTTATTGATTGAATTCAGTGGTTGGTTGCAGTCAAATATCTGATTAGTTGTTAGGAGTATTGATCACTTATACCCTTTTTCTCATTGGCTAAAAATCTTCAAAACGGTCTGGCCACAATGTAAGACAACTGTATTTTATGATATATAGAAATATACTATATGCTGGTTACAAAATTTCTTTTCTTTTTTCACCGTTATTTTTTCAAAATATGATTGTTGCCACGCTTCATCTCTCCTGCTATTGTTGTGAAACATTTTTCAGAAAACATTCAATTACACTCTCATCTACCTTGAAGCTTGTATTTTTATATCTTGCAAAAGTTAATTTTGCAAGCTGATTAATTAATTGCTTCATGCAAGTTTATGATATTTAATTGAAATAAAATAAAAATATAAAATCATTTTACTTTAAATGTTACTCATTTCTTCCCTAAAACTCATGATTCTAAAGAAACATGAAAAACAGAGCAACATAAAAGAAGCAAGCCTTAAATTTAAAATTTAGTAATCTTATAGTAGCTAAAACCCAATGGTAAACGATGTTGCTGAAGCTGTTTTTTTNTTTTTTTTTTTTTTTTTTTTTTTTTTTTTTTTTTTTTTTTTTTTTTTTTTTTACTGAAAAATTACTGCACTGTGCTTTGTATTTTTATTTAAAAAATAAATAAGTTAATTTCTTTCAAGAATTTAATTTTCAATTTTATATTATGATATGCATTGGAAAATTATTTTATTTGGTGAATTCTATTATTTTATTGTAGATTGCTTCAATGGAACAGTATGCTTTCCGAGCATTCGCTGATGCCTTAGAAAATATACCTTTAGCTCTTGCTGAAAATTGTGGCTTAAATCCAATGGAGGAAGTTACTGCAATCAAAACTAGACAAATTAAGGAGAAGAATCCTTGGCTAGGCATTGATTGTATGGGTAAAGGAACTAGTGGTAAGTCTTCAAACTTATTTGTAATAATTTATGTTGTATTTAATCTGCTTTTAAAGTTTCTTTTTTTTTTTAATCAATATTTTAAAACTATAAAACAGAGATAAAAGTAGCAACTGTCGATGATCCTAAAATTTTTTTTTCTTAAGAATTTTTTTTGTTAAATATGTTGTTACAACAGTTAATGAATTAACATCATTATGAATTAGTATTATCCTTTTGTATTGCAAAAATTGTAATGTGTATAGTAATGATACAGCTATAAATATTTATCTTAGATTAATAAACTTGTTAATATTCCAGACATTTATTTTTATTCTTCCAATAACATTTTTATATAGTATTTAATTTCAGCGTCGCTCTATTTCATAACTTAATGAGTTCCATTTTTAATGAACCGAGTCAACTGTTGTAATCCTAGTTTTTTATTTTGACCAGGATAATTTATTCAGAATTATTAAACAATCTGGTCTTTAAAAATGTTTTTATAGATTTATGTCTTAACAATTGATATATCCCATTTTTTACTAACAAACAAAGCAGTCTAATGTTTTGCCAAGGAAATTTCTTCTATCGATACTTACGAGTAATAATTTAAGTTCTGAAATAATTTTTTTTAATATGCAGGTAAACAAAAAATGAATAAAGTTGTGTGAAGATTAATTAGCTAATTTATTCCAATTTATTTAAGATTCCAAAATTAAGGCCCTAAATGCAAACAAATTAAGAACCTTCGTGAGGAATTTTTGTTCGAAATATTAGTAAAGAATAATATATTTATTTATTTGCTTCAATGCTTTGTGAGAATAAAATGTTGAATAAAAATTGTTACTTTATTATGTTTCAATATGAATATATATTAATTTAATTTAATTTTGAACTAGATATGAAAGCACAGCATGTGATTGAGACCTTAACTAGTAAGAAACAACAAATCAGCTTAGCGACTCAAGTAGTGAGAATGATTCTTAAAATTGATGACATCAGAACAACTGCTGGTGAACCAGAATATTAAGAGTGCTTGTCTAAAAATTATACTTTCTTCAATTTTCTGCGGTAACAACTGGACTAATACATGCATTGCTAATACATTATTTTTTCATTCATCGCTTCTGATATACTTACAATTTCAAATATGTTGTTCATCTATACATTTTGAAAAAAATAAAATTATGCTCAAAAGATTATTTGATTTCATCTCTCTGTATGTTTTTGTATAGTTAGGGGACTAAGCCCCATGTTCCCTGCAGCTCACCAACCCTAATGATAGCTCCATAATAGTTTTTATAAAACATTTTTTCCTATGAAAGTTGAGCCTATTTTCTTAAAATGTATGTACTACATTGATTTCTTTAAATTAAATGTTTATTTTGAGTTAAATGTAGTTGATAAATAGTAGGAAAGAACTTATACTATTTCCACGAGTCGAAGATTTTAGCCCAACTTGAATATCACGAGTCAGACTCTGTGTTTAATTTTGTGTCAAATGTGAATATCACGAGTCTGGCTCGTAATCGATATTTCGGGCAAAACATGAATGTCACGTGCCATACTCTTGGTCTTCATCTCAGGCTGAGCAAAAATCCCTGAATGGGCTCTTATCGCTGCTTTATATGAATAGATATTTTATATCTTGTCTCCTAATCTTAATCGTCAGTCTGTCTCTCTTTTTCGGGTGCATATGTTAGACATGGCTTGTTCTGAATTCAGCTTAGTGCAAAGGGTTAAAATCTATGAATAAACTAATTTTTTTTTCTTTACATTTAAATTAAAGCTCTATTGTTGAAAACAAATTTGAGTTCACAATTGTTATTTAATATTTTCACCAAATAAGCTGATATGTTTAAGTACAATAGTTTAAAATGTAGTGCAATAATGTAGTACACATAGAATTACATTAAAATAAAGAAACTTTTAACTTAGAAAGTAATCAAAAACACTGTAACAGGGTTGCCACTCCTCAGGGAAAATACAGGGAATTTAAAAATCACCTAAAATAACAGGGAAAATGCAGGGAATTTTGATTTTTTCTTTACAAACTGGGAAATGCAGGGAATTTTGTTTGTACTTTTGTCTTTTAAAAAATGGTGACCACTCAAAACCTAATCTATGGGATATTTAACCATGATATTTCAGCTATAATAAACTATTTCATTTACTATAGCATTATTTAAGTATGTTCAGCTGTTTTTCTAGCAATTAAAACTAATAAATATAGTTAGCCCAATATAGCTCACACAAGAGTGCAGTAATTGTTGTTTCTTCTTAACATATTGTGTATAATATGTACAAGGAACTTTTTCTCTAGATTTGAGTGGCAACCCTGTATAATGACAGAGTAAAATAAGAAAAATATTAAATTTGGGATACAAAAATATTTTACTCGAAGCAATACCTTTGTGATGACTCCTATTAATTTTATGCAGATGACAGCAAAAAAAAATATTGTAACTAATGTGGGAAAACTGGATCCTATAGTGCATTTTTGCATCTGTGTTTATTTTTTTTGTCGTGCATTTATGATAAAATGTTCTAACAACAATGTTAAATTGCGACTCCTTTATTATATTTTTATTTATAGTTAAGATATGTTTTTTTTAAATGTTGGAAGCGGTTTAATTAAGCAATTTTATATTGGGACATAAATAGAAATGAATTCTATTTGTGTATTCAATTCACATTTGAACTTCTTATTTCTTTAAACAATCATAGGTGTTCTTGTTACCCGTAATGATGATGAATTTGTTATCTTTCTTTATATCTTTCAATTAATCTTTGTTATATTTTAAACATTAATAACTACCCTCAGCTCAAAATGACTGGAATAAACTATGCAATTGGGCGGTGTGTAACTTTTAAAGGTTACCTTATTCAGTTTTCCAAAGTGCAATGTTGTGATTGAATTGCAAGAACAGAAATTTAAGTGGATCATAAAAAAAATCAAGTTCCTGTTTGTTTGTTTTTTCTTCAAAATGCAACACATTTAACTATATTTACAATCCCTGACCGAATTATTAGACCCACTATAGGATTCTATGTAAAATCAGAATTATCAGGTGATACTATACAGCTTTATTGTTTTTAAGAGTCTGAAAATGGTTTGCATTTTTTACGTTAGTGCATCAATTGCTTAACATAGTAATGCAATATGTCAAAAATAAATACAAGTAGGAAGTGTATAAAAAATTTCCTGAATACAAACCCATTACATGTATGTTTAAATACAAAAGTATTGCATATAAAGTCATGCAAGTATTAAAACACTAAAGTGGGTCTAATTATTATAATATACTAATATAATACCTGATATAATAAATATTATAAAATTGTCTAATTTAACCAATTGATACACAAACGTAAACTAGTGAAACCGGTTTCGGTCGCATAAAAACAAAGCTGTATAGTATTGCCTAAAAATTTGGCTAGGGACTATTTTTTTTTTTACATTTAGAATCTTCATAGAAAGCTTTTTCACTACGAAAATTCATTTTACCTGGCAACATGTTTTTTTTCCAATAGTTATTTTTCTTAGTGGTAATGAATTGAGAATAGAATTACTTTTATTGACAGAATTATTTTTCATGTTTTCCTAGAGCTGAAACACATTGAGTGTGGTGCATTTATTATAATTTATCTAATGATGGTCAAAATTATTTTGAATTTAAAAAGCACAAACACATTACAACTATGCATGCAACTGTATTAAGCAACAGGTTGATCATTTTGGACTTGTCGGGAATGACCTTCAGACCGTGCCAACTATCATCTATCAAAAGGTACCTCAAGATTGAATCGAGTTAGCATGTTTTATATACTAGTGAATTGATGATTAATAATCGTAGTGGTAGTATACTGGTAGTATGGCCACAATACTTCCCCACCAGAATTTTATCGGGGATAGAATTCGATGAAAGGATGCCACTAGCTGCTGTATTTGTGAAAGAGCTGGATTGAGGTCACTGGGTTTTGAGCTTAGGCCATGAGAGCTGGATTAAGTTCATGGTTGTGTGTGTGGCCACTCCTGTGTTGCTATTAGCAGTCGAGTGTGTGCGGAAACCAGTTGTGTTTAAATGAGACAGAGGCAACAGCGCGAGGAGAACGATGACGCAGTCACAATTTCGCAAGTCAACTATTCAATGTGGACCATCCATATCACGTCCGCAAGTCACCAATTGTAGCGTTTGCATCAAGAAACTTACAAGCTACACAAAAAATAGAATTTTATTTATTATTTCGCAAGTCACTTGGATATCGTATTCGCAAGCTCTCCAGTTTCAGTTTTTACTCTTATATATAATTTTTGAGTCACGTTTTGATTAATGTCCAATCATTAAGCAATGAGTGTTCACAAATCAGGATGCATTACTCAAATGTTTTAATTAAAGCTTTCTCTCAGGTCCATCAAAAAGTGATTTCTGTGAGGTCCGCAAGGCACCACAGACTCTTTACTTATGTTTTGCATTGAAAGTAGCTTGAATACCAAAACTGAATATTATTTTAAATTTTTGCTTCATTACCCTCAAGTCAAGAAGAGTACGTTTGTGCAACCAATTTATTTTTTGAAAATTTCAAAGAATAAATCAAAGACACTTGGATGGAAGGTCACTTAGACATATCCAAAATTTGCACTGTTAAGAAAATTTTGAATAAAGTTTTTGTTATGGAAATTTAATCTACCGTCTTAAAAAATCATAGCAATACTACAGAAATTTGGTAAGTTTTACGAAAACTTCTCACTATTCTCCAATCTTTGGCTAAGAGTTGAAACCTTTATACAGCAAAAAAGTTAACTCACAAATTTAGAGCAAAATCTCAATGTAACGAGTATAGTATATTATGGGATATCTGCTATGACGTCAGTTATCCGAGTTAATGACAAAATTCTATTATTAAAATTAGAAAATTACATCGTTATTGCGAGTTAAAAATTACTAACTTTCACTTTAAGAACGTTTTTTTTTTTAAAAAAAGCAAAGAACATTTTTCTATTGTTTGAATATGCAATTTTATATGGAAAAAGGAGAAATGGGAAATATTTTTATTTCTAATATCAATACAGAAAAGTGAAAATAAACATCTTTTCACTATATTTTCTTGTAGTCTTACAATGTTGATTATGAAAACCCTTTCTCTCCCTACTAGACACCATTGAAATCAACATTCAATGTTACAAATGACGTCAAAAACTGTTATACACTCATGGCATAAAACGTGCATTTGGTTGCAATGACTAGTTCGCTAAAACGACAAACCCATCTGCTATTAGAGAAAGGGGTGGTATAGCCTGTTTGTTGGGACCATGTTCAAGATTTCTTGAGTTCGATCCCTGCTGGTCGAAAATTCCCCTTTTCCAAACTGGTGGCTGGTGCACTCTACATTTGACGAAGTCACTAAGTCCTACAAGTTCCCATAACAAATCAATACCCCTGGGGATACTGGATCGGAGATTGATCGTGAATTACGATGAAACGATTGGTCAAAATTACGATCTGCGAATGGGTGGTTTTTTAATGTATCCTTCCTGTAAAACGGGCTGTAACGTATGTGTGTGGGAGGTATCGAATTCTTGGCTATAGATGGTGCCACTGGAAAGCAAGGAAAAGTACACCCCTTTGCCTTAAAATAGGCTTGTTAGCATAGTCAGGGGTATGTCCAGACATTTTGTGAAAGGTCCGTTTTTCGTGAAATTGTGAAAAAATGACTCACATTCTTTCAATCAGGGTCCGCTTTTATGAATTTGTGCAAATAGGGTCCGTTATTGCAAAAAAAAACTTTTTCAAGGAGTTTTTAAATTGTAAAGACATACAAGATTATGCTCAACACTGTAAAATTATAATTAAAAAAATTAAATTTTAAAAAATAAACAACAATTGCTGCTTCTAAA
>NC_092213.1:25438264-25524975 GCF_043381705.1 Parasteatoda tepidariorum
TTTACGACTATCTCCTGTTTACCTGTATATTCTCAAATTTCTCAGTATTTGTTGAAGAACTTAGAAAAAAAAAATTTGGGGTGATAAAATATCCACTGTTGGCAAAATACTTATCTTATTCCTCAATAGATGGTGCTATTGCCTGTACAGAAGTATGTTTAATGTTAACTGTTAAAGTCGAGCCGTGATGGCTCAGGGGATAGAGAGCTCGCCTTCTAATGAGGTGAACTTAGGTACGAATCGCAGCGACAACTGGTCAATACAAATTCTGCATCCAGCTTGCACTGATCCCAATGCTGACATAAAATATATATTCTCAGTGATAGACTGATCACGGGTTAGAATCCCCTTATGGTCAGGCTAACCTTGGGAGTCATAAACCCAAAATTGGGTCGGTTGGTAAAATCTCTGTTTTATTTTTCAAATGTTGGCAGATATGCATTAAAAAAAATTAATACATTGTTTAAATAATAATTACACTCTGGTAAAATTATCTTATTCTTAATGAGAAATCTGGAGTAGGCCTCTTTTTTTTATATCCTAGTTAAATTCACTGGCTTTTTGTAGCTTTAGTTGTGTTTCTGTTAAGGAAATCAAGGAATGCTGCTTAATTTGTTGATCTAGTGATGTCATCTAGCTTGAGAAATAGGGAGTACTAGATTAGTTGCACAATTTTGATGCTGCCATCTATGTATGTATAAGAGAGTTACGACATGTTCTATAAGCTTAAGGTCAACAACTAAGGAGTACTGGATAGTGGCAAGGGTGGTGCTAGACTTTGCCCGACTTGGGGCCAAAGCTCTCCAGACTAGGTAGCACAAACAAATGGATTCAAGATATTTAAATTAAAATGTATTTTATGCATCATAATTTTCTCACATTATTTTTTTTAGAAGTGAGATTTCAATAAATGAAAATAAGTATTTTAATCTAATAAGTATTTTAATGTAATGTAAATGACATTTTTATCTGATCTGTTACCTGTAATTTTGTTCAATGGCAAATTTTAAGATTAAGACTCTTTCCAAATTAGCTTCCTCAGGAACTATTTGCCGATTTTGCCCAAATTTGTATTTTGCCATTTAAAATTGCATTCTTTAAAATGATGTAAAAATTGTAGTTCTTACAATATAGATGTTTTGAGACAGTTTTAAAATAAAAAATGTTTTTAAAATTGTATGAAAATTTTTTTCAATTTGTTTAAAAAGTTTCTGAGATATGGTGTAATACGCAAAAAGTAAAATTAACATTAAGGGGTTCAAACTTTGGATCATGCTCCTGGCCAAACTATTGGAACCGTATTTCCCAGCTAGTTACTATTCCATATAATTTGGAAGTCAGAAATTATTTGCCGAAAATAAGGTATGTTTAATCCGCGAAAGTACTTTTTTTTTGTCTAATTTCCTAACTTAAAATATTGTTTGCGCTAAATAATTACTATATTAGAGATCGCCATCTTCAACCATTAAGATTGAGTCGTACATCATGAAGATCTGATCATTAGATCAAAAGTTATTCATCTAGTCTTTTCATTTTTTGCGCAGTGTACATCCATTTGAAGTAGTATGTGACAATATTGCTGATGATTGCAGATGATTCTTTCATTTTTATGTTGAAAGATATTTTAGCTGCTGGTTATCTACATATATTTATTTTAATAACTAGATGAATTAAGATTGAAAGAGGAAAATGAGATGAAATGATGATCACTTTCTATATTAATATCAGACATAAATAAAGTCTTCATTTTGTTCTCTCTTGTATGACTGTAAACAAACTCGTATAATAAAAAAAAACAAAAAAAAAACATGAAGTAAATTATTAGTATTAATCGTTAGTTTGTTAATAAAAAGAAAGGGAAGAGGAATAAACATTACAATGTACCTTTACAAAACGAAAGTCAAATCTAAATGATTATTTGGGTATTTTTTTTCCATCTCATACAAAATGCTTGCCAAATAAATCAAGTTTAAAATATACCAAAAATAAGTAAATAAATTTAAAAAAAAATAAATTTATTGCAAGGCTTAAGATGTTTAATTTATTTTACTACTAGCATTAATTCAAACAGATGAGTTGTTACTTTTAATGCTAAAACCCATAGTTTTGCAATTTTTAATAAAACTTAAGAGTATAAGGTAACTCCTTGGTAAAACTTTCGGACAAATTCATTTTCATGGAGGGCATCAAAATTGAAACAAGATCACATTTGCTTTACATTAGAAGAAAAATACAAAAAAATTCCACGAACAGCATAGTTAGCCTGACGGCAAGATTGCTGTATCCCATGTAGTAAAATTAAGATTTTTGAAATTTTTATAACAAGAACTTACTATGTCTAGAACATATCTAAATTATGTTTGCTTATTTATTTTTCTTAAAATCTAATTTAGATGGCTTTGTGGTCAAGAGTGCAACAGCTTCATGATGAAGCTCTTCAGCAAGTGGGCCAATTTTATGGTGAAAGTTTTCCTATAGAAGTTCGTGCTTCCCTTGCTCCATGGATTGAAGAACAACACTGGTAATTTTAAATTGATTAATTAGAAGTGTGACTTCATTTGTGAAAAATTATCAATTTTTATGAATAAATTATTTATGTAGCTTGAAAAAGCTGTTGAATTTTCTTAAGCAAATTCCTAGGCATATTTTTATAACTAAGTTTATATATTATAGAACATTAAAAACTGCCTTTATATATTTTTTCTTGTTTCTAATGCCACTTGCCAATACTAGCAAGCCTGTTTGGTGAAACCAAGCAAAATTAGGCAGAGAGTGTATTTCTTGTTTTTAGTGGCCCATCTATGGCCAAGAATACGACTTCAGCCACACACACGTCACAGCCCGTATGGCTTATATGGTGTCTATTTATTCATCCACAGATCGTAATTTTGACCTGAACCTGAGAATGTTCTAACTCCATTTCAGTACCGTGGGAGGTATATTGATTTGTTAAGGACTTAGATAAGATTTCGTGATCCGACAGATTTAACGTGCATCAGCATACACGAATATACCTTTACTTGTACTTCGTTACCTTTCAAATTTTGTACTTTTATTTGTTTTTTCATTACTTTTTTTAGGAAAAAGTACAAGTATTTGTAACAAAATTTTCCAAAATTTTTTTTTCTCATTCTTATTAACAAATTTTCCCAAAATAAATTTTTTTCTTAATCAAAATATCTAAATATAATATAATTCTAAATACAATAAATATAATTCTAAATATATAATATCTAAATTTTAAATACATTGTGTCTTATGGAAATTTATTTAGGAAGTCAGAAAATATTTGTTACATTAAAATTTTCTTCATTTTGGTTTTCTAAAACAGAATTTGACTGTAACTGTCAATTTTTTGTGTAGTAGTTTTTTTAATGATATCTCTGAAAATTAAAAAGAAAAATTCATGGAGTTCACTGTATTTTAATGCCAATCACTTTATCAGTGAATATGCATATAAATCAAGTTGTCAATTAATGAATCATAAAATTACCAATATTTAAAGTGTAGCAAACTTTCTGTGTTTTCAAAATCTAAAAGCCATTTTATTTCTATAATTATCTTTTTATTTAATATTCCTTTTGTAGTTGAGTTTTTTTAAAAATATTGTATGTTAGAACAGGAATAAAAAAGGAAAGTAGTTAGTAACTATTGAATGTACTAAATCATATGAATAAGTTTATTTATATTTAGGTTCGAGTTTGAGTTGTTAATTACTTTTTGTTTTATTAATCTGTTGTTTACTAATGATGGTGCTTAATTAATTTGTTGTTACTTTTTGCTTAATTAATCTGTTCTGTGTTATTTTAAATTTCTTTCTATCATACCTTAAGGTTTTCAATGCAAACTAACTTAAAAGGAATAGCCATACATTTCAAGTAAATATTTAAAGGCTAGCAATGTTCAATAATTAAAAATATATGTATATTTTCTATTATAGGAGTGAATTGGATCCTGATAATCCACAACATGACACTTATTGTGCTCAAATAGTGAACTCTTTGTTTCATCAGTTAGAGCAGAAAATATCTGCACCTGATCAAGATTTTTTGATGAGAATGAAACTAACTGAAGCAGCTAATGAGTTTAGGGTAAAAGCACTTACATAATAACTATATTTTGTAAAAAAACTGCTTACTTTGCTACCATTCATAAGTTAACTAAATATTTATTCTGTTCTATTGGAATTAAGTTTGAAAAAAATATTCTCGTGAGATTTTCTCATTGAGAATAAAACTAACTGAAGCAGCTATTGAGTTTAGGGTAAAAGCACTTACATAATAACTATATTTTGTTAAAAACTGCTTACTTTGCTACCATTCATAGGTTAACTAAATATTTATTCTGTTCTATTGGAATTAAGTTTGAAAAAAATATTCTCGTGAGATTTTCTCATTGAGAATAAAACTAACTGAAGCAGCTATTGAGTTTAGGGTAAAAGCACTTACATAATAACTATATTTTGTTAAAAACTGCTTACTTTGCTACCATTCATAGGTTAACTAAATATTTATTCTGTTCTATTGGAATTAAGTTTGAAAAAAATATTCAGGCAATCTGTTATTGAAATAGGAATGAACATAATATTTGAAAAATAAATTGTTTTGAAGCTTTTTTAAAATATTAAAAGAAGTAGTGTTTTTTTTGCATTGGCTTAAAAATAACAACAAAACAAAGTAATAAGTATAAGTAAACAAGTTTGAAAAACAGACAGCTTCTTCAATATTTTAAACAAGCACTACAGATGAGCTTTATTAAATTCTCAATTATTTTTGTTTAGCTGATGAACAGAATAAGTTATTAAAAAAACTATTTTAATTATATTAAAATAACATTATAGAAATATTAAAAATAATGAAAACATTAAAATTTATTTCCTCTTTATGGACGTAACTTTCACAGATTTTAAATGCATATTAGTTAGTTAAATTTAGGCAATTTTTAAATTTTTTTGTTAAAATAACTTGACATACCAATTTTTTTACTAATTTTCATAATTTAAATTATTTTTTAAAAATTGGTTGTTATGTTATTATTTATTGACCCCTTTAGGACTGTGATCACATTTACATGATCAAGTGATTCACCTGTCACAGCCCACAGCATCATATATGAAGCGAGCCTTTCTGATTCTTGTCTAGTGGCAGATCATACAGACATGATCTCAAATCAGTACTCTCGTATTACATTTTGTATTAGTAAATAACGTGTACTTTCAGAGCTTGTTCCCACTCCTGGTTTTGAACGAATTACTGCCGAAACTGGTAAAGCTGTACATCGACTAATAAAGCCACTCCATTATGATGACATGGGTAGTGAATGAACTGAGCCTCCGCCCGTTTCAGAGTCATGGTTCTCCCAATTTTTGGAGGATTCTCAGGCTGGGAAGAAGGTTGCGAATCGACGATGTTCGAGGATTCAGTCTTGGCCTTGAATTTCTTTTTCTTCCTCTTTTTCCCCTTACTCTCAGTAGATCGTAATTCCAAGGGCTGTGTCTCAAAGGGAGACTGTTGACTTTCCATTGACTCAGGAATATTCTTAGACTTGGATTCTTCCTTCCGTTAAGCCAGGAGTTTAGGTTGAACAAACATTAAATGAATTAAATCAGTAATGGCAGAAACTGTTAAGCTTTTAAATTAAGCTAAAGACAATATCTTGAATACAGAAAAAAATTAATTATCAAACAAATGTAAAGAACGGCTCTGATCTTGTGACACAGAATTGCAGCAAGATATTATTACTCAAATAAGGAGGGAGAAAGACAATCCAAATGTGCATAAGTCTGTGCAAAATTAAGTAAATTAAAGTAAATTGTAAGAAATCAATAATCTTAATAGCAGAATGTTAATATAATAGAATGTTAATATTTAATTGATTGTTGTAACAATTCAATCAGAAGCTTGTTTTTTTTTCTTCAAATACTTAACACGTTGAATGTCATGCTAATTTTACATGGCTTGCCCGTCTGGCCAAAATGATTTTCTCAATATGCACTGCATTAATTTCTTCAAACCATTTTTGTCACGATAATAATATAAAAAATTAAAAGCATTGAAAATTTACTCAAATTATGTGTTTCTAATAATCGCTTCACCGGTGACCCCCATGGCGCTACGAACACTCGGTGCCGGTGCCCCCCATGGCATTCAACATGCTAAAGGAGGGGAAAGAGGGAAAGGATTTTACCACAACCTCTATTTCTTTCATACATTTTGTCTGATGTTTTCAAATTTTTATATCACAAAAAAAGATTTATTTTTAATTTTTTTGTGTATATAATGAAAATATTAAATTTTTTTTAACTTCTTTCTAGTCAAAGTATAGTGGACATCCTCAGCAGTTAGTTCGAGTGGTGAAACATTGTCTTCAAAATGAAATGAGAATTGTTCAGCAAGCAGAACATGTAAGTATCAGTTAAGATTATTGAGTATTCTAGTCATTAGTTATGATTTATTTCAAAATAATGTAAGCTTTTTTTGATGTAAAGATTTTTTTAAGCTTAATCAAAGAACATTTTAATTGATGTTTTGAGGAATTTTGAGAAAATTCATAGAATTTATAAAAATATGAGAAATTTTTTTAAAATAATCTTTCTTATAAATTCGAAAAAATGCACCATTAATTCTATACTAACGATAGATTATTATTCTCAAACCTAAAAAAATTATGTGTTCCACTAAGCTCATCTTTTGCATTTTTTTTAACCTTCATTTTAACTGTTATTGCTTAGTTATTTCCACTTTGTTAGCATGTGCTGATACCTTGTTTGTAAAAATAGGATTAAAAATCTCGTTTTAATCCCAAAATGCCATATAATGTTTTTTTTTTAATTTTATAAGTGGTATTTTTGTAATTTATTCTGTAATTCAATATCAATGTCAAAACTAGTAAGTATGTTTTTGGTAAGAATGAGAAGATGTGAGTATTAAGACGGAAAACTTTTTTTATCTTCTTCCTCTCAGAACAAATTATTGCTGCATCAGTATGGGAGATTTTTTTTTATTTACCTTGAAAATTTTTTACTAAATATGGGATATTTTGAATTTAGGGTCCACCCATTTATTATTCATTTTTCTGGCTTATTGCAGTTTTTTGGTCATCTTACGAAAAAGTAACTAAGCCCTTTTGTAGCTGAAATTATTTTTCTTATATCCGATTCCTAAATGAAAAATGATGTAATAAATTTTTTTCTTGCCTACCAAATTGTAGTAAAAGCATTGTTTTTCATTTCCTATACATTTCACTCATTGCAAAATCAAAATTACTTTTAAATGTACCTTTACTTTAAGCAATTAATTTCTAATTATTTTGATGTTATTTGATTATCTTTGTGTACATTTATTTTTTAGTATGTTGATTATATACGACTTAATTTTAAAGTAATTTGTTGAATGATGATTTGTATTTTTCGTTTAAACTTATTTTGATCCATCTTTATTTTGAGGAATTTATTTAATGCATCATTAAAATATAAATATTGTAAGAATATGCTAGATGAGGGAAACTGTTTCATGTCTCTGGTAACTATTTTTGAGACTTTTCATATCTGAAGCTACTAAAAAGACTATTCTTAGGGTCTTACCCTTGTGGCTGCCCTGTATACTGGATTTTTATTTTTCATTATAATTTCAAATGCAATACAATAATTTCAATACAATTAAAATCATAATACAGCTAAAAATCTTAGTTCTATTTTTAAAATTTGCTTTTCTCATTCGAAAAATATTAAGTTAATGAAAATATAAGAAATTTGGAAACTTTTTAGTTTTTGGCTTAGTTATTTATCTATGATTTTAATGTCTGACAAGTCACTTAATAAGTTTCCTGTTTAGCTAAGAAATACAATATATATATTTATATATTTAAAAAAAACTGGACTTTCAGCAGTAACTTCTCCATTTGAACCAAATTTCTTTCCTTGGAGCGTATTTTTGTGGTCTGCAAAGAGCCAGTAGTCGCTAGGGGTCAGATCTGGAGAATGTGGTGGGTGGGGAAGTAATTCAATGTAATTTGTTCAATTCAACCATCATTTTCATTGGCTTGTGACAAGGGGCATTGTTTTGGTGAAAAGCTTTTTCTCTGCATCTTTTTTCTTGATTTTCATAATCAGTTGAACCAATAATGCCATATAATATTTGCTTTTGAAAATTTTTTATGGAATATGGAAGCCATAACTTTCCCTGCTGACTTTTCAGTTTTTGGTTGCTTTTAACGACTTTCACCTGTTACTGTCCACTGAGCTGAGGATCTTTTTGATTCATTTATAAGCAAGAAATCCTTTTTATCTAGCTTTAATTGTTCTAAACAGCTTTCTAAATCGGCAACACGTTGCTCTTTTTGGTTTGATGTGAGTAATAGCGGCACCCTTTCCGAAAGCAATTTGCACATGCTCTAATTTCCATTTAAAGTTGTAAACGCACTATTGTCTGTATATTTGAAGTGTTTGTTATCTCAAGGCAACTTTACTTAAGGGTCTTTCAAAACTATTTTATGAACTCTTTTGCTGTATTGTGGAACAGCTGCTGATTTTGGACGACCAGCGTGTTGTAATTTCAGCATACCAGTCAATGATAGTTGATATCTCTGATACAGAGTCTCCGTAATGATTATCGAGCCACTAACAATATTTTCCCCCATCAAAAAACCTTTTATTTAGAAATTCTTTTTATCCATTTTCTTAAAAATGATAAAACTAGGATCATTAAAACCATTTGTAATCTGTAAACTAATAATCAGTATGTCATGAAATTTTGACGTTATTGTTTGGAAGTTGCTACTCCAGAAGTCATGTGGTTCTGTTTGCAGTGTTGCCATTTATGTGTCAGACTGGAGACTTATTTAGTGGTGTGTTATTCTAAGTGTTATTATTATTATTAGTTTTAAAAATGTCAAAAGTGTGTTAAAATAATAACATTTTGAAGCACCTTTTCCTTATAATAGATTAAACATTTGCAATAAAATTTATCGATTTAATTCTTGGAAAATAATCTGAACACATATTTTACTTTTTAAAAAATAAATTATTCTATTTGTTAGTTGTAAATATCAATGTACTTCTCACATAACATTTTTAATTATTTGTGTATATAAATTGTATTTAGTTCTCCAAATACCCAAAAATTAATATTAAGAGTTCTAAATTTGTGTTTAAATTAAAAGGCTTTTTTTGTATTTATGGTTCTTTTAATTACAATTTGCTATGTTTTTTTAAAGACTTGATGATAGTTTTTTTTCTCTTTTTTTTTAGTTCTTAAGAGGAGTTGCTGGTGCTATGCAACTCCCTCCTGATCCAACTCAAGAAATAAACATGGCCTTAGAAAAACTGAGGCTTTATACTCAGGTAAGAATTAGAGCTGTGTGGGAAATTAACATGGCCTTACAAAAACTAAGGCATTATACTTGGGTAAGAAATTTTTGCATATTAAAATGCAAATGTGTATTTTGTTAATTATAATCTATGTAATTCAAGAGTGCATCATAATATAAATATTTTTTTAGGCTTTAAATTTATTTATTTTTTAAATGTTTTTTTTTTAAATTAAAGAATTTTTTTTAAATAATTTTTCTCTTTTAATGTTATTGATGTGTTTATTTAAATATTCCAGATTATTTAAATGTTTGAATTAATTTATGATAGAGAAATATTAATATTATGAATTGATTAGTCAATCTAAACAAAATTATAAAATTTTTAAAAAAAATATTTTTTTATTTATTTTATTTTTAATGTTTGAAACTTAACAAACCACCCAGTTTAATTGAAAAGTTATATATTCACCTATCCGAAAATGGTTAATATCGAATAAGAGTTTGTATTTAATTTATTCATGTGATAAATTTTTTAGTTAAGTAATGTCATTTTTTTTAACCCAATTTCTGTTAAAGTCACTATGACATGAGGGACAAGTTTTCTCATTAAAGAAGTTAAACTTATTTATTTTTAATTGCATATCATGGTAGTTTTGACATATTACTTGGTAAAAATATTCATTTCCGATTCTTGCTAGCATATTAGTTACTATTATTAATATATTTACTTAGTAATAAATATTTGATTTGAAAATATCTCTATTTACAAATATTTGTAGCAAACAAGCGATGAACTTCGAAAAATTATTCAAGGTCAAGAAGCATTTGTTATACAGTATCAAGAAAGCTCAAAGCGACAAGGTAAAGCTTATTACCTCACAATACATACCTGCAACTTTTATTTTTTTTATTACTGTCTTTATGCCAAAGATTTGATTTTATTTCTAACTTCCGCAGGTTTCATATGTCTGTACTTTTTTTAAAATTATTTATATCCAATTTTTTTTTTTTTCAACTTCAGAATTCAAAACATCTATGAATTTATTTTTTTTCCTTTATGGAATTGTCTTAATACTCTAAAGATTGTGAAAAAGTTTTGTATAAATAAACAAAAAAAAGATGCAGAACAAATTAATTAATATTTTAAGTAATTTCTTCTTTTAAGTTATTGTTTTTACAAAAATAGTAGATTTACTTTTAAGAATTGCTGAGATAAAACTATTAATTTACAAAAACGGGTATAGAAATAACAATCAAATTTTAAAATTGAGTGACTGAAATATGTTTTTTAATTTCATTTCATGTTAAAATTGTGTTATTAAATACTTTTAATAACGTTAACATACTTATTTAAATTTTATAATTTAAATTGTTTTAAAAAATGCTTAATATTGCCAGTTTTGAAAAAAAGAAATTTTACCCTCTCATAAAGTTTCATCTTTTATGAAGTGGATTCAATTTAAAATATTTCAGTTAATGTAAGTTTCTAACTATATATAAAAATCCAGTGATGGTGTCCACCAGCCAATGAAATCTAAGGTATCACGTGACAGTATGAAAGAAGTAGCCAATCCAAGCGAGGATGCAGTTTTAAGCCAATCAGAAAAGAGAAGGCATTCGCGTCAAAGCTTTTTGTTGATTTACTTTGAGTGGGTTTTTGCNTTTATATATAAACTTAATGTTTTTTCTATATTTTAAATTTTGCTCTTCTATACTTAGCACAACTCCAAATGACACAAAATCAAGAAATAATTGCAAAACTGACGAAAGAGAAGGAAATGTTTGACCAGAGTATACGGGCAAAAATACAAGAACTACTTCGTATAAGAATGGTATGTAACTTTATTTAAAATTCCTTGTTATCTTTTAACTTTTTTGATAAAAATATTGCACAAAATGCATTAATTAATGCTCACTCTGTTATTGTAAGGAAAAGTAAGATTTGTAAATATTCTTTGTGCAGTTTCTATTGTTTTGAAGTTTTTTTTTATAGCATGTAAAGATACCCTATGAGTTAATTTACTTTATCGTATGGCATAATGAATGTATTTCTTTTTTAGACAATTCTTGATCAATATCAAAAAACATTTATGGAGCTCAGTGAACTTCAAAAAAGGATTCTGGATACTGAATTAATAAGATGGAAAAGAGGTCAGCAGTTAGCCGGCAATGGAGTTCCTTTTGAAAATAATCTTGATCAAATACAAGAATGGTAAATAATTTAGTATTTTGAGTTTTCATGTAATTTCTATCTGAAAATGTTTAATATTAGTAGATTACAAGTCAATCTTTCTATTTCAAGAAATGAAGTCTTAATAAAAGGAAAGTTTTTGTTAATTAATAATTTTAATTTCATCAAAATATTTTTTTCATTCCTAAAGATTTGTTTGTGGTGATGTTTAAGTAGTAAATTCTCATGGGAATGCGCCTGATAACCCTATTTGTTGCGTGTAAAATATTTTCAATTGTTTCTAAACGATTTTATCATCAAAATATATTAAAATAGTTTATTTTCGGAGTATTTTAGAATTTTCTAATACAAAGGTGGTCCTTTTTGAGAAGAGTACCACTTTCGGAATGAAAATTCATTATGCATGCCACTTCCTACTTTTAAAACACAAATATATATATGGAAGTGAAAAAAAATTATTTGCAGGCTGATAATTTTTGATTTTTACAAATGAGATTTTTACATAAATAGCTTATTTCATAATATGTCAGGGATAATTCATTATATCAGAGTAGTTTAAATTTAAGCTAATAAATAAAAACAAAAGTACACATTAATGTTTCATTTTAAATTTATTTATTTACTTTTTACTAAGTCTTCTATTATTAGGATTAGTTTTTACAGATACTGACAAAAGTAGGTGTCATGGATGTATATCAAATAATGTTGAAGAATATTTTGATTATGTTATGTTCAAAGAGAATGTTTGCTCAAAATTATTAGTTTATAAAAGGGTATGTTTCAATATTTGGGATCCAAATTGTGTAAATTTGAAAAATTGATTCTTGAAGGGAAAAAAAATTTAAAATTCAATATGATATGTATGCTAATGTTATAGATTTTAACTAATTTCTGAAGGTAATATTATTTTTTAAGTTTCCTAATAAATCTGTGTCTCACTGTTAAAACTGTGCTGTGCCATACTTTGGCATGCGTGCTGCTGATTGGCCAACCTGACTTTAATAGACAATTTCAAAAGTAATGTATTTTAATTTTAACTCTGTTATTATGAGCTCTGATATGAGGAGATTTCAAGTTTAGGGAAGAAATTAATAAATGGATTGTTGAATGTTATAAAACTTATTTAAAATTGATAATATGAGCATAGCTTTGATTTAATGTGAACGTTTTTATTATCTTCCTAAAGATTATTTTTTTCATACTGTTAAGAAAGAAAAATAATTCAAATGTTTATAGGAATTATATTTTTCTGTTAAAAGTTTTTTTTTTTTTTTTTTTAAAGAAAAGCCCCTTTAATAATTTAATTAGTTCAAAATTGTCTGCAGCTAAACAAAAAAAATGTCAAGTTCCTTATGTTTTGTAATGAATCATACGACCAATTAAGCATTGGAGCTATAGTGCAGCAAAAGTACTGAAATTATGAAGGTTAATTGAAAAAACTATCAAAAGATTTTGCTTTGTAAATCATTGATTAGATTCTTCGCATACTGTTGCTTATATGCCCAAAAAATGCAAACCTTTTTCTAGAACTATTGAACATTAGTATTTCTATTACATGAACATTAGTATTATTTAACATTAGTGCCTGTTTTTGAACAATTGCCAATGCTTCATAGAAAAAGAAAAAAAAAAGCGCTATTCTAATCAATGTTAAAAATAGTTAAACAGTTAGCTGATTTTGAACATTTTCTAGTTCACTTTTGTGTATTATAGCGTATTTATTTTTACTTTTAATAATTTCAGCTTAGCAGTTTATCTAGGAGCTTTATTTTAACTTGCATGTTGACACAGATAGTGTTTGAAGAGTTATCATTTATAAATAATTTGAATCAATTTCTACTTTTCAACTTTTATTTTAGGTGTGAAGCCCTGGCTGATATTATCTGGCAAAATAGGCATCAAATAAAACAACTTGAAAATATATGCGGTCAAGTCCCCATGAATGCTCACGGACAAGTTGTTGTAGATAATTTAATAATGTTGAATACTAGAATCACTAATTTACTTTCTTCACTTGTTACAAGGTAATTAGTTTCTACTAAATAATTAAAAATATTTATTGCTGTTTTTTTAGCCCAATTTTTTGTCTATCTCATTTAAATGTGTTCTATTACATAATTCACAACAAAAATGTGGCCGAGCCGCTTAACTCTTTATGTTTCAATGTTTATGTTTGTCTTATAAGTAAGGTTGTGTTGTAAGTAAGGTGATTTCTGAAGCAAAGAAAGAGGTTCAACGGGTTATATTACGTAATGAACTAGCTCTGCTTTGTGTGTGTTTGAGAGAGGTAAAATCTATTTGTATGCTTCAGAATTAGTTTTTGTTTATATTCAGAGCAATGATGAAACAGTATTATGAGGAAATTATTTACGTTTTAGCTTTAAACTTGGTTAACATCAAGTTGGTTAAGAAACCTCGATTAGTTGTCCATACATCATCGTATAATTTAAAATGTTCATCAACTAATTAATTGATGAACATTGTTTTAAGTTACATGATGAGGATGTAGAATGATAATTGTTTTGAGTTAAAATATCACTACAATTATAAATCAGTGCTTTTAAATTTCTTCCGCTGTTAAGTAAAACAAATATTATTATTACAAGAATTTTTGTTGTGAAATATTTAAATTCTGGTTTATACAAACAATGATAAATTAAAAAAAACAAACAAATTCTATCAGTTTATTTAATTATTGATTTAATTAATTCAATAATTCTGCCTTAATTATAACACTTCAGACATAAATTATATATCAATGTTAATGTAGACAAGGTACTTGCCAAGATAAAATCAATGCAACTGAATGTTTTAATTAACTGCTATGCAAGTCATGTTTTATATTTAAAAAAAAAATCTTTTTTAAATCTAATTTAAACTTTTTTTCACTGAAAAAGATACTTTTTTTTGAATTATTATTTATGCCAACTTATGTATTTATTTATTATTTATAAAATCTCAAAAAATGGCACTTTTTGTACTTGCATAGCCATTACACAAAACAGTTTATGTCAGAGATGGAACTTTTTTCAGAATTTCAACTCTGATATAAATTGTTGTGTTTGACTTTTAATGGAACTGTAAGTAACCTATTTTGCCCAGGTCACTAGAAAAAACTGGAAGAAACTTGACAAAATAAAAGAAATTTAAAACGATCAATACAATTGTGTGGTGATAAGTATTATAAGAATAGTGTAAATTTAATCAAATTAAATATGGTACCAGAATATTAACATATTCTATTGCTTTTGTTTAAATGCCATATTTATTCTAAATTTTAAAATCTATATATCCCAATCTTTTAAGTCTGTTTAAGTATTCATTCCTTATAGTATTTGATTTAAAAATATTTGTGTGCTATTTGTAATTGTGAATTCAATATGTGAATTTTACTGGTGTATATGTTCAGAACATGATTTGTTAGTTCAATTGTATTAATAAAATTTGACTGTTCATTATACAATTATAAAATAAGGTTTTACTATGCTACTTTTGATATAATATGAAGAGATAACACAATTTTGATTTTTTAAGATTATTGAGTTTTAATTTAATTTTTTGTTGCATTTTAGCTCTCACTTATTTATAAATGATTTCTTAAAAAGCTTATAAATAAATTTTTTTTAATTAAAGTTGACAACACTTAAAAAATTTAAATATATCTGTAATCTTAATTGTTAAATTATCTTATGTCTTTGGAATTATGTTGTGAATATTGCTTATGTGTGTGCTATAAAAAAAAAAGTTTTATAAATTTTTTTTTTCATTTTACTTTTTTTTAGAAAATAATTATTTTATGTATCTGTTCATCTCTATCACAATGAAAAGGATCATATTTTTTCCCTTACAGCACATTTATTATAGAAAAGCAACCTCCTCAAGTTATGAAGACAAATACTAGATTTACTGCTACGGTGAGACTCCTTGTGGGCTCTAAATTAAGTGTTTACATGACTCCTCCTCAAGTCAGGGTTACGATCATTAGGTATGATTTAAAATAAGATATTATGTCCATAGACTTTTTTTTCTTCTTTTTTTCCTTTTATCTTAATTGTCTGTGGTTATGAATTATCATATTGAAAATTACAGTATGCGTTTGCCAAAATTATTATTTAGCACTTATTTTAATTATTGATTAAGCGTGTGAGTTGAATTTCTAATAGAATTTGTCATTTTTGCTGTAGAATTTATGTTAATACAAATTAATAAAATTGATATATTGTGTCAGGTCTTTAAAATAGAAATTTTGTTTTATAAGTTGATAAGCCATTATGAGAAAATTAATACTGCCGTATATTCAAAACAATTTTTTGCTCAAATTGTATATGCTAATTATAAGTGTATATTTCTTAATGTATTTATTATAAGTAAATCAGTTAAAAATATTAAAATTTTAAAATTTTCAAGTTTTTTGTTGTTGTTTTTTTGCTTGATATATATCATAGTAAAATAAGAAGTAATGAATTTTCATTTTGCCTTCGTTTTAGTGAATCACAAGCCATTGCCCTATTAAAGAATGACAAAGTTGCTCCTGGGTGAGAGAATTTTTTTTTTATCTCCCCAAAATTCTATTGTTTGTTTTATTTGTGAAGAACATAATTGTATCATTGGTTTTATTAGCAGTCTTGTTTTAATCACAATTAAAACAAGCAAATGAAACAAAATTATTGTTTAATTTGTTTTAATTGTGATTTATCAGTTCTGTACAATCCGATGGTATTACTAATTCAGTATATTAATAGCAATATATTAGTTCTACTATTTTACTTTAAAGTTACAGTAAATTTTTAATTTTTGTTTTCATATTAATTTGTTAGAAAATAGTTTTATAGTTATATAAAGGAAGAATTGCTATAGCTAGTTATACTTACAAATATTGCGCATGCATAAGCAAAATATATTTGGTTATTCTAAAAAAAAAGTAACTTTTTTTTGACGCTGAATTGGTTGAAATGAAAAAACAAACAAAAAACAAATCAATCAAATGATGCAATTTTAAATGTATTGATGAAGAACTAACTTAATTTGTGATGGTGCAATGATAACATAGAATGGTGGTATCAGGCATCCTAATAAGTGAAAAAGAATTTTGGAAGCACTCCGAAACTATACCGTAGCTACCGCTACAGTTATTCAATTCACATTCACTAGCGTATAAGACATATTAACACGATTTTATCTTTGAGATATCTTTAGATAGATGATGGGTCGTCATTGTTGGTAGCCTAGCCCCACATTGGCAACTTTAAGACGTGATTTAAACTTGCCTACCTCAACAGAATTGCCCACTTCGATATGAACACACCTATTTTGATGGATACAATTCAGTGAACAGTTGACTTGCTATTTGTGACTGCAACATTGTCCTCCTCTTTTTGTTACTCAGTCTCGATCACACGCAACAGGCGCATGTGCTCACTAGACTGCTAATAGCAACATAGGAGAGACCAAGCACTCAACCTTGATCTTTCTATAGCTCTCTCGACTAGGGTTTAAAGTTCAGTGATCTTAATGTATGTCTCACAAAACAGCAATGAATTATTAGTGATATTCATTCATTGAATTCTATCCTAGATAAAACTCTGGGAGAGTATTGTAGCATAGCTACCACTATAATTTAGTTCCCATTCACTAGTATATAAGTTAGGTTAAGTCTATTTTATCTGGAGGTACCTTTAGATAGATGACGGTTGACATTGTCAGTAGCCTAGCCCTACGAAACTCATTTTCTGAAAATGAATGATGTGTATAATTTTCTATTTGAACATAAGATAATTTTCTTTTTCAACTATTACTTTCAGATGCTAAGTACTCACAGTATTTTATTGTTATTATTCTAGGTGCAAATTTCAATATTTTTTAGTAAATATGCAGATCTGCATTTATATTTGAACTTATTTGCATTTTGCATTTGATATATATGATATTAACAATTTAACAGAAGAGTATAAATTAATATTTATATGTTTGGATTAATTATTTATTTGAAAAAAGATAAAAGCTTATGTCAAAAAAATTGTTAGAGTTCATTTTTCAAGTTTTTTGTTTTAATAGTTGATGTTTTTTAATTTTTTAATTTATTTTTAAGAATTCATAATCAGACCCGTGTAATACACACAAACGTGCGAATGCCATTTGTGGAACATTTGCCGTCAGTGCGTAAATTTTTTTTGCTCTTACTAAAAAAGAAAAATCAGCCTCTTCAAAGAAAGTTTGTCTTTTTCAAATTTCTTTACTCTTTTTCTTGCCAATGCAAACAATATTTAAAATTAAATAATTAGGATTTAAAATCACATCATGATTTTTATTCACTGGATTTAAGATCACGCATCATGTTTCGCATTTTCACAATTATATAGCAAATATTGCGTAATTGTATTCTCACACTTTAAAAGCTACTATTATGATTCCGCTTCAAGTAACTTAAAAATAATACATCAGAATTCGTATTGACACACTTATAAAATCGAAATTCATATTCATGCAAATTACAATCAAACACTAATATTGGTATTCATGCTATTTTAAAATCAAACATTGAAATTCGTAAAATGCAATTTTGAAATCAAACATCAAAATTTTTTGTTATCAAACTCATCCCTTAGAATCAATATAAAGTACTATGAAAATTAAAAATTTTTCCGAAAATCCGTGATAGTCAACCAAATTTTGCAAAAATGAGGTGGCGACAAAAGGGTTGAAACTAGTTACAAGATTTTATCAATGTGTGCAGAAAGTTTTAAATTGAGATATTGTGTTTTCAGAAAGCTTTTCATTTTATCAAAGTTTGCTGTTAATATTTTTTTTAATAATTTTCTAGTGATGCGAGTGGTGAAATCTTGAACAATTCTGGAACTATGGAATATCATCAAGGCACCAGGCAACTCAGTGTCAGTTTCAGAAATATGGTAGGCTAATTTTGGTTTGTTATGTGTGTATATCAGGGGCTATTTCTAATAAATATGATTTAAATATACAGTACGCCAACAAAATGGATCATCTTGAATAACATTTGATCTAATTATCGGATCTTCACGTTCTAGGACTTAAACTTAATGGGTCAAGAGGGTGACCTCTAATTTGCCAATTAATTAGTGCATCAGATTTAGATTTCTGACTTCCGAAATATCAGGGATAGCAGCTATCTGGGAAATATGGTCCCCATATTTTCGCCAAGAGAGCGGTCCCAAGTTTGGACCTCTTAATGCTATTTTTACTTTTTGCTTATTTTGTATATCAAACTTTTTAAGTGAATTGAAAAATGTTTTCACACAATTATAAAATTCGTTTATTTAATGATAATTTCATGTAAAAGATAAATTTTAATAGTTACTTTTTATTATTTTATTAAATAACAGTCAGAAATGTTTTTTAATTATATGGTATAAAATTTTTTATGTCTTTTTAAAGTATGTATTTTGCATGACAAATGGATTAATCACTAATCGACTAAATGGTTCCTGAGAAATCGAATTTTAAAGAAGTATGTTTAAAATCTGATTTCATAGGAACTCATCAACCGGTTTTGCTCAAATGTTGTATTTTACTGTGTAAAATTACATACTTTAAAATGAGATAAGAAATTGTATACCATACATTTAAAGAAGGTTTTTGACTATTATTAAATAAAGTAATAAATATTTACTAAAATTTATTTTTTGTAAGGATTTATCTTTAAATAAGCGAATTTTGTAATTGTAAGAAAAAATGTTTCAATTCGCTTAACACTAAACATTCCAGTTATTGTTTGTTGTATTGTAAAGTGCTGGCATGTTTAGTGTGAAAAATTTCTGGTGATATGGCGAAATACATAAAAAGTAGAATTAATATTAAGGAGTCCAGACTTAAAAGCGATCTCCTAACTAAACTATGGGGACCATATTTCCCAGATAGCGGCTATCCCTTATATTTTGGGGGACAGACGTCTGAATCCTTTGAAAAAGTCAATTTTGTATGTTTATATTTATTCAGAGAACAAAAATACTTTTCATTCTCTCGTTGAATATACTCGTTGAATCTGTGCCAAGATAATTCCTGAAAGATTTAATTTTAATTTTTAGAATTTATTAAAATTTTATTTCTCAGAAACAACTCAACCGATTTCGATCACATTTTGTATTTTGCCATGTAAAATTTCGTACTTCAAAATGACGTAAAAAATTGTATACTTTACGATTCAAGAAGTTTTCAACTATTATTTAATAAAATAATAAATATTTACTAAAATTTATTCTATGTATGGAATTATCGTTGGATGAACGGATTGTATAATTGTGCACAAAATCTTTTAATTCGCTTTAAAAGTTCTTGACATATGGTGTAATACTTAAAACGTTAAACTAACATTAAAATGTCCAAACTTTGGATAGCTTTCCTGACCAAACTATGGGAACCATATTTCGCAGATTACTGCTTGGCTGCGCCATATATTTTAACGATCAGAAATGTGAATATGTCCTAAAAAAGGTATGTTTATGCAGGGAAAGTACATTTTTCTGTCTGAATTCGTAACTTAAAATATCGTCTGCACTAATTACTCAGCATATTTATGGTCACCCTTCAGAACCTTTTAGATTGAGTCCTTAATCATCAAGATCCGATCATTAGATCAAAAGTTTTTCAGGATGGTCCATTTTTTTGCCTCACTGTATATCAGGAGCTATCTCTGATGAAGTTCAAACATATATGGTTGAAATATATATTTCTTAAATTATAATCCTTCATGATGTTATTTAAATTTCCTAAATAGCCTTTAGATCAATTTTCTTCCAAATGTGTTATTGAGATACAAATAAGGTGCTGAGAACATTAAAAAAAGACAGTAGGTAGTTTTTCTCTTTTTGTTTTTACTACAAGAGTGAACTATTTTCATTTGTGCCCAGTTTACCATGCCCCTTTTTCGATAGTGGGACGGAGCTCTATTTGATGGCAAGTTCAGAATTTGTCAGGGTCAGCAATAATCTAATTTAATCTCAGTTACAATGTTGTCTGTAAACTTCTGGCTCTTTCATATTGATAAATTTTTGTTATAACATATTTAGTAGTTTCCTGTATTAATCCAAAAATCAATTTATTTTCTGGTGTAGAAAATAATACAATATATTAATAATTATGTATTAACAAATTTCTAAGGCAACTCCTTTATGATGACAAATAATGTACTATTATGACAAAAAATATTTTAGAATTTAGACTGGATTGAAGTATGATAATGACGGTATTGCTTTTTTGTCTGAACTTAATGGCCATGCTTTTCTACTTGTGTATGTTTCTTCTTACATCAACTAGAATATACTGTTAACATTGAGCTTACTGACTTAGTAGTTAAAATACTGAGTTACATTTTGAAGCATTGCTTGTTTGATCCTCAGCTGATTGAAGTTCACCAGCTTCAAATTAATGGGTACAAGTTGGTTTGGAAAGAATAGGCTAGTGGTGGTGCACAATTCTGACCACATTGCCGCCATCATGTACTTGGTCAAGAGATTGGGGAGCTACAACTTCTTTGATTCCTTGGGTCCACAACGGAAAGGCTTTACTTTTGGATGTTAATACAGGGCTGATTGTGTTCCGGAAAAAATCCGGATTTCCGGAATTTTTGCTATCAGTGATCCGGAAGTTTCCGGAGATCGAAGGTCCAGAAGTTTCAAAAAAATCATTGATCACAGAAGTTTCCGGAAATCAAATTTTCAGTGGTGGAACTTAAAAACACAGTTTATTTTATTTGTTTGTAAGGGAGAGCCAGAAAGGTACTTTATTAGCTTATATTCATGATTAATATTAATTTTTTATCAGTAAATAGTTGTTATAATCACAAACTCTAGAAAGAAAGACATATTTGTAAATTTTAATTACTTCTCCAGGTCATCATAGGTATATGTAAATGGTATAGGGATGTGTAAAATTTTAAATATATTTTGAGTAAACTAAGAAATATTGAGAAAAAGGAGAAAAAAACTTGTTCAAATGTTTTTCTTATTTTTCAATTTAAACTGTTTTTGTTTTTTGTTTTTTTAACTCAAGAAATTTTCCGGAATTTTAACTTGGGCTCACAATCACCCCTGTTAATATTAATAACTACTTTCATATAGCATGTAATGACTTGTAGAAAGCAATATCCAATGCATAAGTTTATTTTAAAGTTAACAAAATTCGTGTTTGGCATATAGTATCATCGCTCTTATTAAGCTGATTCATAGAGATAAATTTAGAGCACTTTCATTATAATTCCATGGCATAAATGTAACAAGAAAACAAATCAGTGATTCTCTTCTTATAATTCCATGGCATAAATGTAACAAGAAAACAAATCAGTGATTCTCTTTAACTGAAATGTAATGTTGCTGGAATATTGAAATATTTTCTTTTAAAGATCTAATATATTTGTTACAAAATATTTAGCTTTCTCTAATATTTTATGCATTTTTGAAAGCGATAACAGCTAAGAAATATTCATTTTTACTTCGTTGCTGTTGTAGTTAAAATATCATTTAAGCTGTTTTACTAATGCATTTGTAACTAAATCAATTTTGCACAACTAATTTTATCATTTATTTTCAGCAATTAAGAAAGATTAAACGAGCTGAGAAGAAAGGCACTGAGGTAAGTCAAATCGTAGAAAGACTATAATGTTTTTTTTTTTTTTTTTTTTTTTTTTTTTTTTTTTTTTTTTTTTTTTTTTTTAAATATTATTAGCAAAATGTTTTGTGTTTGATACATTTTATCAATAACTGCAAATTTTAATATATTTAATTTAAAAACATAAAAATGATCTATTTTTAAGTAAAGGCTAACTTATAACCCTTATTTTTTTAATATTACTTTCTTAAATAATACATTTATCTGAAAAACTAGAATATTTTATTATATAATGTTCTTTAGCATATGTTGGTTTTATATTTTATCACAAGTTTTAAAACTAAATGTATTTTATTCTTTTAAAACATTATTATTTCTTTTAAAAAATAAATATTTTATTGTTGAGCAAATATAAACTTATGTTTATCATATATTTTGATGTTAATTAAAAAAAAGAACTTTTTGTTTTAAAAGAATATCTGTGCTTCATTTTTATATTAATATTACAGTCTGTGATGGATGAAAAATTTTCCCTGCTTTTCCAATCTCAATTTAAAGTTGGAGGTGGTGAACTTGTATTTCAAGTTTGGGTAAGTAATAAATTATCTTTCCTGATCATTTCTTTGAAGAACTTTAAATCTTTAAGGTCATTGATTTATGTAAAAAAATATTTAATTTTTATATATCGTATGCGTGGATTGAATTATGCACTCCATTGCAAGTTGTAATGCAATGCACAACTCAAAATGTAAGTTATTTAATTCACAAAGAAATAATGTATTTTTATTTATTTATTTAATTTAAAATTGAATTTGCTAAATTTTAAGGCTTTTATATATATATATATACACACACAGTCGGACCTCTATTTAACGTAGCTGCTAATTCCCGATAATAAGTTCGTTATATGGAAAATTCGTTAAATAGAAAATCATTTTTTGAATTACTTAAACAACACAAAACAGGTTTTAAATTCATAAACGCTAGACATAATTAAAATAGCAATTAATACACCTTTATCTTGTAAACTAGTATCTAACTATTTATTTTATAAATTTTGGCCATAAAAGAAATCTGCATGGAAAGCAGGAATAGAGCAAAACATTACCAGTGTTACACTATCATGATACATACATTTTAACCTAAAAAACTAAATTTATGTATTAAATTATAGCTGTATTAATTTACTGTATAAAATTATAACTGAAAAGTAATTTAAAACATGCACTACTGCATACGCTCTCAAGTTGAATTGCTACTGATAAAATCTGTTAGTTTTGCCTGAGTTTTTCGTTTGAAGTGCTAACAAAAAGGGAAAGCGATTTTACCGCTTTCTCTAAAAGTTAAGTGGCTTCGAAAATCAATTTAAGTTGATTTCCCTCATAAAATGCATTAACAAGTTTGAAATGTTCTGAAATATTGTGGGAAATAGGGAAAGTGAATCCCAAAGAAAATTTTGTTAAATGGAAAATTCACTTCGCTATTTGGAAGTTAGTTTGCTACGAAATTTCTAAAATGTTCTTGGTTCCTCGAAAAAATTCGCAAAATAGAGAAATTTGCTAAATGGAAGTTCGTTAAATCAAAGTCCGACTGTGTGTGTGTATATATATATATTTAAAAAAAATAGAAGCTTTGTCTATTGTACATTATAAGTTAAAATAATATTTTTATAAATTATTTATTAATAATAGAGTTAAATTCATGGCTTGAATTGTTTTATAGAGTAATGTATTATCTTGTAGAGATTCATCTTAGAATTTGCAAGATTTAAAATTGTAATAAATTTGCTCTCCCCTTCAAACTATTTTTATTTCTATATATTATTTGGTTTCATTTTGATAAAAAAGTTCATTATTTTTAATTTTAGACTCTATCCTTGCCAGTTGTTGTTATTGTTCATGGTAATCAAGAACCACATGCTTGGGCCACTGTTACTTGGGACAATGCTTTTGCTGAACCTGTAAGTCTTATCATGGCTGTTTTGTGTCTTGTAATGATAATTGTTTTGTTGAGAGTGCAATTTTTCTTTTCTTGCTTTAATTTTGATTGAACATTTGTTCTTCTTGTCTCAAGCAGCTCCTATTATTATTTGAAAACGCAATTTTCTGTTTTAAGAATCTCTTTTTTAAGTTTTTAAATGTAAGTCTGGTGAATTCTGGAATTCTGTGGGTGAAATGAGCCAAATAAACTGTAGAAATTTATTGTAAACAATATGATGGAAGTAAGTTATGCAAATCTGTAAACGATTTCTGTCTATATGCATCATTTTAAGCATGCTAAATTTGTGGTGTTTGTGTTATATCTCGTGTGCTGCAAATTTTATATTCTTAATGATTACGTTTTGATGTTGCATATTGAATAAATATGTGCGTAATATGTGCAATGTGTTTGAAAGTGTGAAATAATGAAGTATGAGACATCTTCCGTTGCATCTTTTTTAAAGTTTGATTTTGTTATGTTTTGTGTTGTTCTAAAGTTATACAATGTGTCTGTTGTTAATAACCTGCAAGGACATAGTACAATGAGCTGAAAAAAAGGAAGAATAGTTCAAGGAGTTTTGCTCTTTGTTTTAGAGGTATTGCAGAAAAAGAAATTTAAAATTCTCATTTTGACTAAACTTTCATGACCACATCATTCAGATTGAAACTGTTTGCCATATTTTGTGTGTAAAAAATCCAAACACACAATCGAAATTGTATGCTAATTTGGAGAAAGGTTGCTTTTTTTGCGGGGGGGGGGGNTTTGGGGGGGGGGGGGTGTCCGACGGATTAACCCTATAATCGTTTGTAGTGGCATTTTTTTTAAAAAATTTTTTTACCTGCTGATGTCCATGCATAAAAAAATGCTTTTTACCAATTCAATTTGAGAAATGAAAATTTTTTATTGGAAAGTAATATCTAACAGAGGAATTTCAGTAGAAATTTGTCTAGTGGCTTTAAGCTAGGAGGATTAACATGCTTAACATGAGCTCCTTGAACTGTTCAAATAACATTTTAGCATGTATAAATCATTTTATTTTTTGATGCTCTTTGTACTTGTACCCATGAACAAATTATGGCTTTTGTAAAGTCTTGTTATTGTTGAACAAACTTACGGCTTTTGTCAAATCTTGTTATTTGCTTGCTTTCAGCGTCTAATTGTAGTATTATTTTTCCTTTCGTGTTTGGCTGGCATATGAATCGAGTTTCTTCGTACTGTTGATCTGCATCTAGCTCATCTGAGCATGGCACTTCTACATACCTTCTTTAATCTTATCTGAGTTTTTGTAAGATTATGATAATTTAATTGTAAATTTCTCTCTTTTGCTTACTTAGATACATGCTTTTCGGGATATATTTGGCAAAATACAACATTTGGTAAGTGAATTGCTGAAAAGGATATTAATGAAGTTTTATTGAAATAAAAGTGAAGTGCCTTATCACTCATCATTAGTTGTTGGTAATGATGCTACGATATACGGGTATTGCGATTATCTTAGAAAACTATGTAATTTTTCTTTATCATTTTTGTCCATCTTTTATCCTCAATTGATAAAAATTTTTGTTAAACCACCTTTTCCCGTTTATCTTGAATTATGTTTTACTCTTGATAGTTTTAACTGGTCTATCCATCCTTTGTCTATGTTTCATAATTCTTAATTGGTCTATCTACAGGGTGCGTTCTGAAAGTAATACGCATGATTTTATTGTGACGCGACTATTAATCGCAGCGCATTCAGATAGGTCAAAAAATGTGGTGGGGGATTTGTTCTTCCAAACAAGCCTGGTCTCAGGTCGCTCCGAGCAGTAGGAGTGGTAGGACGTGTCTTTGCGCAAAGTCTTTTTTTCCGATCGAGTCACGGCGTGATGGAGTTTTCGTTCGCTGGAACAGCGGTACGTGATAAAGTTTTGTGTGCGACTTGGGAAGAGTGCAACGGAAATTCATCACATGCTTCAAGACGACTTTAAGGAGGAATGCATTTCGAGATCTCAGTGTGGAAGTTGGCACAAGGCCTCCAAGGAGGGTCGGGAGAAAGTCACCGACGAGCCTCGTTCTGGACGCCCAACAACAGCCCGACCCGATGAAAACGTCCAGCATGTGCGTGAAGTTTTGAAGTCAGACAGTCGGTTAAGCATTCAGGTAATCGCTAACACCCTAAACTTGCCATAATGTGTGGTACATGGGATTGTGACGGAGGATTTGCAAATGCGAAAGGTCTGTGCCGAAGGTGTTGACGGAGGAGCAAAAAGAATTTTGAGTTTTGTGCAGTGAAGAATTGCTGGAATTGATGAGTTGGTGCCCCAGCCTCCCTATAGCCCTGAATTGGCGCCGTGTGACTTTTTTTTGCTCGTCCGACTGAAAAGAGAGCTGAAGGGAAAGCACTGGGAGTCGGTGGAGAACATCCAAGCTCATGTTACAAGGTTCCCGAGAAGCATTCCTGTCGAGAAGTTCCAGGGTGCCTTCCAGACGTGGCAGAATCGTCTCCGCAAGTGTATTGATGCGCTAGGTAACTATTTTGAAGAATTTTAAACATTTGTACCCATAGGAAGAATAAATCTATTTTTCCCTGAAAATGTGCATTACTTTCAGAACGCACCCTGTATAGTCTTAATATCTATCATTTGTTTAATTTAGTTAAAAAAAAAATTTGTATTAAAATATGTAAAAAAATATTGTGCATTTGGAGTGTCAAAATCTTTAAAAACTGCTTCTACTTCATTGTGTTTTTAGAATGATTTATCTTTAATGTTAATAAAATGATTTTAATATTTAAATAAAATAAATTCAAACTGCAAAAAGGTTAAGATAAAAGATATTAGCAGGTTGAAATGGACTATATTTGATTTTTTTTTAAATAACCTGGTAACTTATGTATAAAATGTTTTGTGTTGAATTGAATAGATTAATTTTCTGAACTAATGTATATATATATATATATATTTGTTCATGTATTCTCTTAATAATAATATCTAATGCTCTTTAATAATTTGAAATTTGAAATTTTTTTTTTTTTACTTGTCTCAGATTTGTTTATGAATTTATTTGTGATGATTCAAATCTTGTGGGTCTAAAGAGAAAATTTAACCTATCAAAAGTTCGACTTTTAGTATTTTAAACAATATGTAGTTAATTGTTTTGGTTAATATACTTCCTTATTTTTATGACAAATGTTAAAGAAAAAAAACAAAACTAGAAGTTGTCTATATCATTAATGAAATTGACTTTATTGTCCAAGTTAAGGGATTTTATGCAAGGTAAGTTCTTCTTGTTTTCATAATTAAAACTTGATGGATTTAGTTTAAGGAATTGAATCAAATTTTTTATTTTATTACAATTCTATTTTGTGTTTCTTCATTTTCAAATTCCAATGCAGTATCTAACAAAGTTGATGTTGATAATACCAACAATTTAGTTTTATTGTTGTTTATATATCCTGTTTTGACCAATTCAACTTGCAAATTTTATGTGTTGCACAATTTACTTTAACTGACACTCAATATTAAAAGATTTCTATTTATTTGAGGTCAAGTCATTACAATAAAAAATTTTGTACTGCCCTATTGACATTTATCAGAATATAGTAAAAGCCCTTTTAAATAAGAACTCACAAAGACAGAGACAATACAATTGGTTTTATAAATTTTAATAATACTTGGAAAATTCAAAGATGTTTAATAATATTCAAAGCTATAATGAAATCTTAATGGATCAGCTTCTTAATATTTTGCTTTTGTAGTTAGACAAAAATCCATTATAAACTAATACCAAGAAATAATGTAAGTGTAAAAGTAATGTCTTATCATATGGGGGGGGGTAAGATATGGTCTAATAGTTATTTCACATCTTTAACTGTAATTTAGAAGTACAAAGTGTCAGGATTCTAAATGGTAGTAAATGGTTAAAAGAATGACTGCCTTTTCTTCTCTTCATGTGATGCCAAAACAAGAATAATATTAACTCGGCTTTTTTTTAAAAAAAATTATAGCAACTTTTTTCTCCCCTTTTGTTTTAAACTCAATATAATTGACTAATTTTTGTATCTTTTATATTAACTGTTCTTGGTGAAAGTAAGCTAAAAGCTGGAAATATATACTTATTAAGTTTTATCTCTATTCTTTCTAAGGATTATATTTAACATGTTTTTAATGCAATTTCATGAAATATTTTTTGGTTAGTGAATTCATTAAAGCATGTAATTTGATATTAGTTAACTAACCAAATTACAATTCAAGTATTTTTTTAAATATTTATTTTAGGGGCGAGTACCGTTCCAAGTACCAGAAAAAGTCAGCTGGACTGAGGTGGCAGAAGTACTTAGTACAAAATTTAAATCCGCCACTGGTCGAGGATTAACTGAAGATAATCTGCAATTTTTAGCTGCTAAAGTTTTCAGAAGTAGGTTAAAATATTTTGATTTAGTGATATCGATACCTTTTCTTTTGCTGATTCCTGAATCTAAAAATTATTTGGCTACATATTTATTATTTAGTTGTAATTTAAAATACAATAAATTTATTTATTTATTGCAGAGTGTAATTTTTTATTTACATTGGTTTTATAGGTATTTGTTCTTGAAATTTCCTTTCATCAAAGTTGATAAAATTATTATAGTTTTTTTTGCATTGTTGCGAAAATTAAAAGTTACACACCATTATAAAAGCCAAATGCGGATGATATTAAAAAAAAATAGCATTTTGTATCTTCACTTGACACTAGCCATCATTGTAATGTGTTGATTGCTTTAGCGTCAGAGTATTTATTTCGGAGGGTCTGTTACTGATCCGCTTGTTAACGAAAAAATAAAACTGTTTCTGTCCTTAATAGATGTCCCACCTGAACTTAATGACTGTTCCGGCTGGAAATCCTGCAGAATTTCTACTCAATCCAAGACATGTTAGGCATGACTACCTGCTAATTAAAGAGACCTAAGTGTGAAAAAGAATTAAAGGAAGGGAATGTAAAAATTAAAATACTTAAAGCATCAATTACTCAAAGTCACAATTATGTTAGCATTGTTTCATTTAATAAAATTACAATAAGGCTAAAAATTATAACTGCATTTTTAAAAAATTTTGTAAGCATGATTTATTTTACTATAAAATTAACCAGGGTTCGTGATTTTTTAAAACAAATCAAAAGAATCAGGTTTTTTTGATTTAAATCAGATTTTTTTGATTTAAATCTGATTTTTTTGATTTAAATCGGATTTTTTTGATTTAAATTGGATTTTTTGATTTAAATCGGATTTTTTTGATTTAAATCAGATTTTTTTGATTTTTATTCAAATACTCTGTAAGAACTTTAATTTATGATTAAAAAAATTATAAATGTTATATCAAAATTAACTTAATATTAAAACTATATTGTAGCAATATTTTAGAAGCTCTAACTAAAATAATTTTTCTTTTTAATACATGACTTTGAATGCTAGCAACCATTATGAAATAAATGCATGATTAAAATTTAAAGACTAGATGAAATAGAGAATTTAAAGAATACTTCAGGGGTCTGTCTGGGTTTTTTTGAGAGGTACCTATTTTGTGAAAATTAAAAATTATGTTAAAAAGTCAACACAAATATAGTAAAAATATGGATTTATCGTTTCTTACGAGACAATCGTTTCTTACGAGACACAAAAATAAAATTTTAAGAAAAAGTATTTTGTGTAATTATTTTATCGTTTTTCCTAAAGTTGAATTTGTAAAGGACCGTTAAACGGTAAGTAAATTTGACTTGGACAGACCCCTGTACTTTTAACTATTAAAACAAAGTTTCAGTTAGCAAACCATAACTTTAATTTAAAATTGTGATTTTTTTCTTTCTCGATTTTTAAAATGACAAAATAAATGTAGCAGACTGTGTTGATAAATGTAGTCATTCATCAAAAAATAAATAAATATTCAATCTATATATTTTTATATTAAAATATTCATTTTTAATTCTATATCAAAATAGATAAGTCAAGCTAAAAAAAAAAAAAATTAGAAAATCTATGTACTCATTGGAATTTTTTTTCACAAAATTTCTTTATAGAAAATCAGATAATGTCAAAGATACTGTAAACATATTATGAGAAAAAAATACCAGTTAATAACCCTACTGCATCAAATAGACTTTGAAAGAGTTTGAAAGGGAAGAATGACACTATATTAGGAAAAAAACATCTGAATTCATCAGCCCTTTTTTTTTCTTTTTCTGTTTTTGGCATATTAGGGTAATTTCTTTTTAATATAACCTCAAGCTTCAGAAATATACATTTTCCACCAATAAAATATGATGTAGATTTTAATTCACGCTTTTTCATTCAAAAGGTAGAATTTTAATTAACATTATTTGTATTATTTTTTGAAAAAAATTCATGTTTATTAATTACTTTCTACAGCTATGCAAGTCTATATTAAGACAGCATTAAATGTTTACTTTAATCTGTACTTTCAATCTCAAGAATCAAAAGATTTTTAAAAATGTAATTTCAAATGTGTTGGAATTTAACACACACCAAGAAAGAAAGTAATTTCGTTAACTAAAATTAATTAATGCAGCAATTAATTTAAATTAAATTTTAATACTAAGAAAAGAAAATAATAAAAGTATCAAACATTTAAAACACTGCTTTTTAACTTTTAGAATCAATATATATATAGATAGAAAAAATTAGTTGATTTAAATCAATGATTTTTTAAAAAAAAAAAGATTTTTTTAAAAAAATCATTTGACTTAAGTCATGATTTAAATCTTGATTTAAATCAAGCTTATTTAAATCAACAAACCCTGAAATTAACCTATTTTATTAAATAAAGGACATTCTCTAAATAGAGTCATGATTTTATCTTTGATAAAAACAGTAAAAAGTTAATAGTAATAGTTTTTTTTAGCTTCTATTTTGAGTAAGGAAGTCAGTTCTTGGAGATTAAAATTGACATTCGGGATCAAATTGGGAAAATAAACAACTTAATCTGCTTCAACTTTGATTAAAAAATTCATTATTCTGTCTATTTGGTTATATTCATGTTTTCAAAGTTAAAACTGTAAAAGTAACTAGGTACAACATCTCAATAATTTAAGTTAGTTATGTTATAAGCCATAATAGACAAAAGGTTATTAAATGTAACCATATATATCTTTAATAATGTGTTGTTAATAAATTTCTTAGTGTTATTAAAGTTTAAAATATTTAAGTTTTCTGATTGAGCTGAAAGATTCATGAAAAAAAAGCACAATTCAGGAACATGTGCTATTGATTTAAGCATTCCTTTGATTATTAGTATAATAATTTAAATTCTATTTAGGTTCCCAGTTCCAAGATTACTCCATGATGGTGACTTGGTCCCAGTTTTGTAAAGAACCTTTACCAGAGCGTGGATTTACATTTTGGGAGTGGTTTTATGCAATTATGAAAGTTACACGGGAGCATCTTAGAAACTTGTGGAATGATGGGTAAATTATTTGAGCTTCAGTTGTATTTTATTTTTAATGATTTATGTCATAAATAAGACAAGTAGTTCAATATTGTCAGATGGCCATTAACTAAACACAATTGTGCTTAATTTGAATGGTGACAAAATGGAAATTTTATTTTAAAAACTATTTACACTTTTACCTGTTTACTGTATTTCTGTTTATATATTTTACTATATTTCGCTTTGCCTAAATACTGCTAAAATAATAAACTTGGAGTGTCAGCTATGAGACTAAATTCTTAACATACTCCTGGCATATGAATTTTATAGGCATCCCGTTAATGAGATGAAATTCAGTTCTTTTAAACAGAGGGGGAAAAAACAACTTTAATTTGATTTTGAATTATTTTGCTAATAATTTGCATACATGATGTGGAATTTTCTTTGTTTTTATAGTTATAGCTAAATTGTTGAGTTTTTTTTTTGCAGTATAGATGTTGCTGAGTAGTGTAGTTTAATCTACGGTAAATACACCTAACTTGATCACTTAAAAAAAAAAAAAAAAAAAATTAGTTCATGAAAATTCCTAATAGATTTGGTTACATGGCATGTGAATCACACATTTTGACAATCATTGATAGAGCATAAATCAAATTTATAGAGCTGACAAATTCTCATTATGTTTGAGTGATTGCATTTTGCAGTTTGTATTTAAGCTCATATTTCCCATTATTGATACTTCATGCATACCTCAATTCACTGATTTAAATAATTGATCTTTCAATGACCACATTGATTACAGATCCTATAAATTTGCAATAATTTTATCACATGTCACAGTGAGCTCTCTTGCAGCAGCGAAAAATGTCTCCACAATTTTGGGGTTAATTCTCACATTTTAATTTGTAAAGCATTTGACACTTAAATTTGTTTAAGTATGCAATTTTTTTTTATTTTAAGAATATTACATTTGAATAATTTGCATATATTTTACTATACTTCTTTAATGTTTTGGCATTAATTATACAGATTCTTCTTTCAATATTTTTTTTTTTAATTGAGCGCCACTTTTTCAGTCACATAATGGGTTTTGTCGGAAGAACACGGACTGAAGAATTGCTTTTGAAGAAATGTAATGGCACATTTTTGATCAGATTCAGTGATTCTGAGCTTGGTGGAGTTACGATTGCTTGGGTTACGGATTCTCAACAAAGAGGTAGTTTAATAACTAGTGAACAAGAAAAAATGAAAGTGATTTCTTAAACTTTTGTGTTTAATGAATTTTTGTTTTGTTTTATTAGAGGGTCAAGAGATCCTCATGGTGCAGCCTTTTACGAGTCGAGATTTTGTCATAAGAAGTTTGGCTGACAGGATTTATGATTTAAAAAATCTGCAATTTTTATATCCTGATATACACAGAGACCAAGCATTTGGCAGATACTATACACCTTATTCAGGTAAGTTTTTTTTAGTATCGTTGATTCACATATAGTGTGTGAAGCTTATTCATATTGTAAAAATTTATTCATATTGTAAAAACTTTTTCATAATGTAATTGCTCATTAGTAAACAGATAGTATTACTCAACACCGCTTACTGGAGGGTGATAGTACCCACTTTGAGAACCCTATGAACTAGACTAATGTGATTCGATTATTTCAGACTTTAAAAAGTCAGTCTGTTATCCAATTAGCTAAAGTCATGTTATTTGTTTTCTTTTATCTTAATACCTAGTTTGTCTATTCAGATGTATTTTTTATATTTCGTTTTGATTTGAATGATTGTCTTACTGCTTTAAGAAACAGTTTTGAATTTTTTTTATCATCAATAATAGTATCCTTATATTATTTCAGAAAACCAACCACCGACTGTAAATGGATATGTTCGCCCTGTTCTTGTCACTCAAATTCCTGGGTAAGGCAGATTTTTAAAACTGAACAAATTTGTATTTTTTTAAAAAAAGATTTATTTAATCTAGCTACATTTTCAGTTTAATATAATTTTATTGAAATTAAATTACAATTAACCACATATACGACTTTAACAGTACAATCACAAATGTATAAATTATTGAGAATTGTTAATTAGTTGTTTGGAGTTTTAAATTTTATGTATGTTTAATTTTGTTTTAACACTAGTGGTTTATTTTCTATTTCAATTTCGTTTTAAAAACATGACTCTGTGATTAAGACACGCTTGAGCTGCCAATGTGTATGACTTGAGTACCATCCCTGCTGGTGTCTTGAAGGCCCCTTCCAGCCTATTTTATTTTATAATCGACGTTGAACAGCCGACCCAATTTTTTGGTTTGTGACTACTATTGTTCAACTCGGTAGCCTCGTAACTTTTGAACCCTATCCGGAACACAAGGGGACTCCTGGATTAAATATTAGGAGAAATTTTGCCTTCGTGGAGGGCAATTTGATTGAACCAACCCGCATTTGCGTTACATGGAGAGGAAGACCACGAGAACCTCCCATGGTTAGCCTGATGGCAAGGGGACTATAATCCATGATGTGTCTACCACTGAGGATATTTCATGTCAGCACTGTGATCGGTGCAAGCCGGGTGTGGTATTTGTATCGACCCACCATCCTTGGGATTTGAACCCGGTTCACCTCATTGGGAGGCAAACGCTCTATCCCCTGAGCGATCGTGACTCCTTGTTTAGATTGCTGAGTATCTACCAGTGAATTTAAGATGCAATGCTGACGACTTTGTATCCATCATTTCTAAATTTTAAACTTCAAACATGACCCTTTCGGTTGACAACATGTGCTTTTCTTAACGAAAGACAGCAGAAGTATCTGCAGTTATTAAATTGTGGTTCAACATTTGGATATTTGGATGATTGATTTATTCTGAAATTAACAGCTTTTTAGACATTAACATGTTCTTAAATGAAGTTGAATGTAACTAAGAGTTGAATTGCAAATTGAATATTTGTTTTCCATAAACAAATAGTTTTGTATTTTTAATGTTTCCTAGGAACCCTAAATTGACAATTTTTAAAAAATATATTTTAGATGGTCAGGCTCCTGTGGCTTTGACAGCTATCCAGGTACACCACAATCCTCTGTTCTGCAATCTCCCGAACCTGGATACCATGATCCGCATTCAGATATGCAGTAAGTCTGAGAACTATATCCAGAACTATTGTTCCTTTCTTTTTTTTCTATTAAAAAAAGAAGCCTTTTATGGCAAATGTGATTTTTTTATTGTTTAAAGATTTTTGTAACTACAATTTAGATTGACCATTTATATTTTATAAAACAAGTCTTCATATTGTTAATGTTTTTTCACAACTATGAAATTTATATTTGTATTTGATCACAAATTTTGTATGCAGAATATTTTCCAGTTATTCTGTCAAAGTTTGGAGCTTAAAACTTGGTTTTTTTAAACACAGCAGTTATCCTGCTCATATCAATATTAACTATGTAGTTAGATTAATGCAGTACTCTCTTTTAACAAGCTTCTGTTTAACTCTATCTCTGTTTTAAATTGACGAACCGATAAAACGATATGGACTGTAGTATTTTTAAATTCTTCATATTTACTTTTTTCATTCTTCATATTGTGAGCGACTTTTCATTAAATTCTCTCATTTCATCTCTGTATTCAATCAGTTCTTCAGCTGCTGTGTTTATAAACAGGAAAAAGACAAGAGTCCATCATAACAAACAAATGTCTGAGAAATAGTGTTTTTAAAATTTCCCGCTTTTTTTAGACTCTGATCATTGTTACGTATCAAATCGATCTAATTTTGATTGAATCTATTAATATCCATTTGTAACACTTCGTTGATCACAGCGCATGCGGTTTAGTTTACAATCAAGTAACTTCTTGTCAATGCACTTTTGCATAGGATTATGTGACCAGTAACACTCAGTTATGCTGTATGAATTATGAAATTTTTTTTCTGTATTATATCCCGGTGTATTAATTATGAAGGAGACTGCAATCACAATGTGTTGAATTTAAAGCAGAAATTATTATATAATTCTTTATTTCTCCACTATTTTTGCTTGGGGCTTTATGCGATTTACGCTAGTTAAAAGGGAGTTTACTGTATTTTAAATAAGTTATAACTGAGCTGTACCTTTATATTGTATTATACAAAGACACTAATAGTCAATTATATTGTCACACTACTACAGTTATCAATGTCCTTGCTTCTGACTTAAAAAACTGACATTGTAACAGTGCTTTTGCTAAAATAATATTTATGCAATGTTGTGATTATAACTGTTATATTAATAATGTAGATGTTGCTTTTAGTATAGATTACTAAACAGAAGGTACAATTGTTTGAATTTTACATGCTTATACCTTATAAGATAAACATCTTTTTAGATAAAAAAGAATCTCAGTGTTTGCTTTGTCACTAAGTTTTAAATAGCTTGATTTTACACATCTTTGCAGTGTTTCAGAAGAAAACTATTTTATTAGACAATATTTGTTAATAAGATTATTTTTATTGTGCAAAAAATTTTGCTATTCTAGGACTTATAATTATTTTAAGATTATTCTATTCAGGTTAGTATTAAAAAAGAATATGAATGCAATCATAAATTTTTAACATAATTAATTTTAATTGAGATTTTCCTTTAACAGCTATGAAACACCTCATTGTATTATTTATTAAAAATTATTACTTCTAAAATATATTTTGGTAAAAAAATTGGGATTCCCAACCAATCAAGAAATATCAAAGTTTAAACTTCGCATAAAACAAAGTCCGGGAAATGTCAGAGAATATTGTATTGTTTTGCTTAAATTTGGAAAATGACAAATTTTAGCTTTGGTGACAATTATTAATGTGAGACATGAGATTCATTCATTTTTACAGTTATGTATATGTTTATATTATATATTCATATTAAATATATTTCATTTTTACAGTTATATATATTTTAAATTTTAATAAATACTTTACGACCATAAACAATCTGCTGTTTATTATTATATTATTTTTGATATAAAATTTTATTTATAAAAACATATGCAAAAATTTTTTTTTCTTCAAATTTCGATGAATACTCTTAGATGATGCTAGGCTTATATAAAAGAAATAAAAAAAAACTGAGCTTAACATTCTTATGCTTGGAAGCATTGCTGGCTTTCAAATCTATCAGCCTTACTAGAAATAAAAAGGAGAAATAATTAGCTTAATTTAGTCTAGAAATAAATTTTAAAATGTCATGTTTGTAAATATGATAATTAGGTATTGTCTCTGTCTCCTCAACACTACTCTCAATGACAACAGCATTTATAAGTATTTACTCTATATCAAGGAAACATTGTTCTTCTTGCCATGTTATAATTAAGTAAGAATAAATGTTGTTATGTTTCCTTTTCCTTGACTTCAAAAATATCTTTATTGATTCATGCATTATGAATTTAAACTGCAACAGAAAGTTCTATACAAACAATAAATTTATTACTATTGATAATAATAGGAATTAAAATACATAGGAATTGACTCTTTAAAATTTTTTTTATTTCAATGAAAGGAGTATAAATAGATTTTTTTTTTTTTCAATAAGCTTATTCATTACTTTACTGTTCTTGCTTCTCCACAGTAATATCTCATGCAAGTAATTTATTCTTTTGTATAATATTTGAAAGGCTTTGTTAATTTTTTTACAATAATTGAGCCTCAAAATTAAGAATTGCTTCAATATTAATTTTATTTCTATGACCAAATATAACTTTACTGCCTATTTCAGGGGTGATTATATTCTGGGGGTACCCTGAAATTCTGGGTTTTTCATATCATTCTTCTAGGTCTGAAAACTAGAAGCAGGAAAGGCTATTTTTGCACAAATATTGCAGAGTTCCCAAATCCAAGAGCATTGGTTTGCTGATTTCCTCAAATTAAGAACTTTTAACCTAACAAAAGTTTGAAGCTTTTTCTAAATCCCACTAATTGAAAGGCTAGTTTTGCATATAATTTATTTATAATTCTAAAAACTACAAGTAGCTAAAGTTTGGATTTTTTAGTGTATAATTTTAAGCAATATATTTTTAATCAATATGTTAAATTATATAATTTTTTTAAGTTACTAAATATGATTATTTTTAAAAGTTTTTTAGCTACATACTACTTATTTTTACATTTGGATTATCAAAGTTCTTTAATTATGTTTCTAAGTTTAAATTGTGTTTTATATCGTATTAACAGTTATGTCTGGTTATTATGTTTCAATTTAAATCTACCAAAGATATTTGTTATCTGAGATGTTTTCAATAAGTACGATTCAAATTTTTTAAATATACAACTAATGTTGTATTCTGCATCATAATTTCTTGTGTACTTAACCTTTGCCCTAAATTATATCACTTGTAATTGCTGTGTGCATTTGATAATGTATTTTGAATTGATGATAACATTTAGCTCTATATATTAGATGATGGTTTGTGAATTTTTTTTTTAAGGCTTGTTATTTCATTTGTATGGTGGGAAAGTAGGTGGTAACTTGAATATTTTTTACTGTAATAATTGGTTCTTCAATATATCTTATAATATTCATCAATATATTTTAAATATTTTATTTTCACTTCGAATTAAGAAGATATTTGTTACAATTAAAATTAAATAACTTTTAAGGAAGAAAGCAGTTTTTGCTTTTATTATCAGATAATTGATTAAATACTGATTAAACAAAGTCCTTTACAGGAATAACCTTACTTCTCTTTTATTTTGTTAAAAAGCTTGTTATTATCTTTAATTAATTAGCTTTCATTTTGACACAAACTCTATTTTAAGGTCTAAGTTTTCGAGCTAAACTACTTTTTAAATAATTAAAAGTAATTCTCAATGGGCAATAAATGTTAAAAATGGGTGATTGTCTCTGGATTAAAGGTCTGAAGGATTTTATTTGCTCTCACATTTATTTTCAATATGAGCTGAGATTTAAAATAAAAATAAACATTTAAGAGCCATTGATTGTAAATACCTAAAAAAATATCTTACAAGTTTTTTTTATTTTTTTTAAATTTTACATAAAGCTTTTATTTCTTCTAAAAAATAATTTTCCCTTAAAGACTTTGTGACGTTCAAACTTATTTAACTAATTCCGAAGATTTTGGTTCTATATTTCTCTTTGATTTCCTACATTTGCTGAAAGAAAGAGGAAAAAGTAATGATTCCAGCTGTTGTAGAAAAGTTTTTTTTAATTAATTATAAAAATGTGTTGATTTTGCTGAAATTTTTTTATAAAAATTGCATTTGTTAAAGAAAATATATTATATCATAGTTTCACCTATGAAGTTATGGCTAAAGGTGTATAATGTTATATGCTCTTACTTTCAGCAAAATTCTAAACTTAGTGTAAGTAATTCAATTATAAGTACCTTTCATTAGACTTGGATGTTTTACAAAATAAGTAAAAAGAAAATGGAATTTGCTTTATTAATGCAAGGAATTTCGTATGAAGTATTTTAACTTTTGGTGTATGAAATCTTTTTCTTAATGCTTAATTTTAAATGTTTATATTTTATATTTGTATATAATATTTCTCTATTGAATTCCAATGTTTAAAAGTGACAGTTTTTAAGAACCTACTATTAAAATCAACACAAAATTAATTTTAATAATGTGTAAACTAATGAAAAAGTTAAAATTATCCTACAAATTCATATAATGATTTCTTTTTAAGTTAAAAACATTTCATCTGTAGAATTTGATGAATAATATTTATTAATCCGTGTCTGTGTATTTTTCAACAAGTGCATTCTACCTGAGTACTTACAAGTAATTCTTTCAATCATAGCTTTCTCATATGCTTTTGGGGTTAATAAAGAGAGGTTTTATTAAGTTTCTTTTTTCTTAATTAAAAACTAATTATTTTTTTAAATTTGAATTTTTTTTTTAAGATCAGAAATCTAAATGTCATCATCCTAATTTTTTAGTCCATTGTGTCAAGTTTACAGTTAGTCATAAAATCTTGCTTAAATATGTTATAATTTTCAGCAGAAACTTAATTTGAAAGAAATAATGAATGGCCACATACTTGATTATTCTTTAATTCTTGCAAAAGTAACAAAAAGCAATTATATTTTGGATGTTATTTTTTTTCTCAATTAGTAATTTTATCAGAGAAAAATAATACTAATACATGAGGCTGCCTTTTTTATATTTTTGCTCAATTAACATAATATAGGAGTACAAAGTTATGGAATAAGATTTCTTATTGTAATTACACTTACAAATTTTATGTGTCAAAACTTTTGGCGTAGTTTGAAGGAACAAGACCAAAGATCTGAATTTCAGAAAAAGTTTTGTTCTGTTTTGAATAACAGTTATTCTTTATTATTTTTCAATTAAAAAAGAACAAAAATGATTACATTAGCTTACAATCTGGTTTTCATAAATTAAAAACCTAAGCATCTTCTCTCAGAGAAGCATTTTCCTCTTTTTGCTACTCAAAGATTTGCTTGTCATGATTCCTTACATATTTTGATAAATGAATACAGCTTTCTTGAAAAGTACTAATGTTGTCTATGCAAAGTTTATATTAATAATATTAGGCAAAACATGTTAAAAGCCTTTTATAAAAGTTCAAACTTGTTTATATTAAGAACAATAGGACAAAAGTCTATTAAACATGCTTTTGCCACAATCATAAAAATAAAAGCTTTAATATATGAAAATAAATTGGAAAATGTTTAAAAATGATCTTTAATTGTTTTTTTTATATATATTTTTAAAAGAAACTGTGTTAGCTTTGTTTATGATTTAAATTTGGACTTTTTGTCTGCAATTGTTTGACACTCATTGCGTTTATCACCAACACAATAGGGTTTTGAGCATAAAATCATTTTATTAGTCGCGTCCACATTTTCTTTCTTACTCTTTTTCATGCATTTGTAATTGTATTTCGGATTGCTAAAAACTTTTCAAAGTTTCTATTTATTTTCATATAGTATCAAAGTTGTAAAAAAAGAAAAGTGAAACTTGCTGCAAACACTAGCAGTTGTCATTTAGTCATAAAATTTCTATTTTCTTTTTCTGAAAAACTTAGCATTTACCTATTATAAACGATGTGCGTTGCTAAAATAGATAAAACACTGAAATAACAAATATATTAAATCAGAAAAATGCTAATACTATCAGACACATAAGAAGCTTCAATTGTTAGTAATTGTAATCGCTCATTATTGCCTATTATTTATGACTAGTCAAATGTTACATTTCATTGTTTATGAAAATTCAGTTTAAACTAAAAGGAATGAAATTTTTATGAAATTTTATACTTCTGACAATAATATTGGGATGATTTTCCAGATGTTTCTAAATAACTTTTCATTAAATTTGTACAGACAGAGTTTAACATAAGTTTTTTTTAAAACTTTAAATCAACAATTTATAAAATTTTCTTCATTAAATCAGGGATAGCAGCAAACAATTTTTTTTTGAATTTTTATGCTTTTCTAATACGAACCAGATTTTCAACTTCTACACATAATAATAGTACAAACATTGTGTTGGTAAAATATTGACTTTTTTGAAAGCTGTATTCATTATCTTCCAAAAATATCTCAACAGGTTTGACATTCGCAATCTTATTGGGAGAAAGAAAATGCTGTTCTTATTGCGTTTGCTTGGGAAAACTAATTTACGACCAGTAAATTACTGTTATTTTTAAAAGCAATTTTTTTAATTTTACAGACATGAGCAGTACGATTTTGAAAAACTTTGATAATGATCTTTCAAAATGCACATAAAGTTTTGACAGGTAAAAAATCGCTGAGAAGAAACTTTGCAGAGCAGTGTTTCCATAATTTTGTAAATTAATTCGCCTAGTTTTCTATTCAATCTCTCTTTAAATATAAATTTTGTGTACAAGTCTCAGCCAGGATGCACTTTCTTGAAACAAAGCACAAGTCACGGAGGTTTTTTTGATGTGAAACTAATAATCTCTGTGGTTTGTGTCTTTGACAGAACTGGAGCTGCGATCACCGAAGTGGACTATGACCTTATGAACATGGAGTTCTCATCTGAAATGGATGATCCTGTAGATTTCTCTTGCATCAACGTCAATGATTTGATACAGTATCCAAAGTCAACCTGAAAATGCCAAAAAAAAAAAAAAAAAAAAAAAAAATCATAACTGATAGTCACCACTGTTATTTTTCCATAGCTTACTCAGCGTCCGGTAAATAGAAGTGCATTCTGGTTGTTCTTTGGCACTGACATCTTTATGGACATCTCTTTTGAACTAGTGCATGCAGTAATATATTTTTAATACATAAGGATGGGTTTATAAAGTGCCAATCATTATTTGTTTACTCTAATTTTAAATCTATAGATTGGTAGACTATATACTATAGACTAATCTATAAACTTGGTAGATTGATTTGAAAAAATGCTTTAATTTCGGGCTGCTTATTATTACTAAAATTATATTTTGCATTTCTTAAGTCATTTTGTTTGTTAATTAGGTAGTACTGCACGCGTTAGTCTAGTATTGGCATCAGATTTTAACAAAATTTTGAAGGGTGTTAGGAACCTTTCCTGGATCAATTAAATTAGCTAATTAATCTTTTCCTGAATCATTTAAATTATTTAATTTTTTCCCTCTGAATCAATTAAAGGGAACTTTAATTTCACTGCTAATGCTGAGTCTATTGGAAACTTGTCGAATTCCGAAACAGTCGGCTCAAAAAAATGTGGATCCGTTTAAAGTAAGATTTTTCAATTAAAAAAGATCTCGCAATGTTCGTATTTAATTTATCAAAAATCAAACCCATTTACAAAATTGTAATTTTTTCCCTTAGTATGCAAAAATCCATAGTTTAAACGTTGAGTTACATTTTTTTGCTGGGAATTTGCTATAGTAAGAATTCAAGATAGGTGTTTTTTTTTCTTCTTAAAATAATTTTTTTTTTGTAGTTTTGCATACACATGCAAATATATCAATGTTGAAAAAAAGTTTTAAAAATCATTATACAGTATTATATGTCATGATTTATTTCATTATACTCAATCTTTTTGTACATAAATGCAAATATTATTCGTACATGCATAGAGGAAAATGGTTGGGTATAGTTTTTGAAATATTTTTTAAAAGTTACAATCCATTATAATAAAAAAGTGTCAATGGATCTTGTAGAATTGACATCCCCTGTCTTAGCGTGTTAATAAATTAGATTCAAAATTTTTTATGAACCCATTCATATGTCATAGTGTGATTTCATTTATCCTACCTACTATATCAAAGTATAGATTCATTTGTTAATTTTGCATGGTTGCTTCTGACTCAATTTACAAATATACAGTAAATAATCCGAACCTGTCCAGTTCAAGTCATTATTTTTGTACTCATTTTAGATCATTAGTGGCGAACTAGCAATCATTTTAGTGATATACATAACATTAATTTTGAGGAAATTTTGTTGGATTCAGAGAAGGTAGTTTACTGTAGATTAGTTATCTTTTTTTTGAATTGTTCATTTAAAGCAGTCCTCATTTCTAAATTATGATTTCTCTCTCATTATAGAAAACTCTGCATTTATTTTTTGTAATATAAACATGTTAAAATTAACTTTCACAGAGAAAAGGGAGGTAATATTTTGAGCAATTTTATGATTAATTTTCAGAATTATTTTCCATTTTAAACTGTTGTTGATGAATAAAAAAAAAATTTTTTTTTGGTTAAAAATTATTCAATAATTATGCTAACTTTGACACATATTAAAATTTTTCTATTGCACTTTCCAGAAATTTTGACAAATTATTTCATTTGATACGTTTAAAAAAGTATTTTATACCTACTGTTTGTAAATTATGCCCTTTTTAACATGTTACTTTACTGAACATATGAATGCAGAGTTTTTTCTTACTTTTTAAAAAAGAATTATATTAAGGTTTTTCTATCAGAGTTAGAATAATTAAAAATTTTTTTTTTCATTCAACGTATAGTGTAAATTGCTTTTTATTGGTTAATAAATTATTCAAGTTACCTCCCAAGTTTGTTTTAAAATTAGTTAATTTTGTTCCTAGGTTTAAAACTGTAGTATCTTGATCGGAAAAATCGTATTTCTCCTCTGTTTTAGATATACATTAAAGAAGTTTTAATTTTATAACAAAATGTTTTGACTAAAATAACTAACATTTTAGTAAAATTCAAAATGATTGGTTTTCTGAGTTCTTACATTTATATTATCATAAAATTTCATTTCATGCGTTAACTGTTTTAGTGTAAGCATTATTTCATTTCCATTACAATGCTGTACATATCTTTAATTGCATTTCCTCATTTTGAAAACTTTTAGCTGGTCTGTGCACATTTATTGTATAATTGGAAGTTTGCCTTTTGACCTTTCTAGTCCTCAATTTATTAATTTTGTTTCATTTTGCAATCAATTGAACGTTTGTCAATGCATATTTGTTTGTGATATCTCATTAAAATTAGCTGTTTTTTTTAGGTTTAGTAAAGCAGTCATGATTTCCCCCCGCTTTTTTTGTAAATCTTTGTTAGAAGGAATTACATTTAGTTTATACAAAGTTGTATTAATGCAATTTTGTTGTTAAATGCTGTGCTAATTATTCAAAAATAAAAAAAAACATTATTTTATATAATAAATGAAAATATGAATTTTTTGAAAGGAATTTTAAATGAGAGTAAGCCTATATTTTCCACACTGGTTGACAGTTATTTTTTTGACATACTTTATGACCTTCTAATTATATAACCCCCCCCCCCNTTTGCCTCCCCCCCCCAAAAAAAAAAATCAATATATTTGAAAGGTATTTGACATGTTGAAGGTAATAATGCCATAAGGAATATTTGCTACACCATGACGTTAATTTCCACAAATTTTTCTTTTCAAAGTCTTATTATCATCCCTATGCATTTTTAAAAACTAAATTTTTTCACTTCATATGATTTACGAATTGCATAATTGAAATATAGTTTTTTTTCCCCCTAGCTTTTTTACAATGCCTTGTCTAGTGCACATCCACCTAATTTTCAAACTAGTAATTGGGCCGTCTGCTATTTTCCAGATTTTCTAATTATGGCATTTAAGCAACCATCATTTTAAAATGAATCCCCTTTAGAATGCTGGAAGTAAATATTTAAGCATCATCTATTCACATTTTCGTTTAATTAACCTGCTCTTACAGTGGACTCTTATTAAATTCAAATTCGAAAGGGAAGATAAGAAAATTCAAATTATCCAAAATATACATTTTTTAAAAAAATAAATAAATACTATCAATATGAAACTGTGTTTAGCTTATATACTCAAAAAGAACCTGTAATTTACTTGATTTAAGGATGATGTGTATAAGTTGGATAACATTTTCATAAATAAGTAATTCATAAATCTCTGTTGTACGTACACTTAAATTGCACATACATTATTTAAATTTTCTTAAAAAATAATGTAATTGTTTGCTTAAGTTTACGTTATTTATAATTACTTTGTTGTTATCCATATCACAAAATAACTCAACCTTTATTTTAATTTAATGTTCAACAAACCTCAGATTTTGAATAATTTTTATTGCTTTAGAAGAGTTATATATTGGATCATTCATGTTCACATCTAAAATTTCATTATACTTTTCACTTCATTTTTTAGTGTTTCAGAAAAATTATGTATTGGATCAGTCATGTTCGCATCTATTATACTTTTCACTTCATTTTTTAATGCTTCCGAAAAATTATATATTGGATCATTCATGTTCACATCTAGAATTGCATTATACTTTTCACTTCATTTTTTAATGCTTCAGAAAAATTATATATTGGATCAGCCACATCTAGAATTTCATCATACTTTTCACTTCATTTTTTAGTGCTTCAGAAGAATTGCATATTGGATCATTCATTCATCATCCATTATGTGTTGGATCATTCATGTTCACATATAGAATTTCTTTACACTTTTTTTTATCAGAAAGATGATCTGTTTTTACTTTTTTGATGATGTCGCATTCATTAGGTTTTTTAGATACAGCAACCTCACTATTAATTTGGACATGGAATTTTATTTTAATTCCCGACCAGATTTCGTATTAACAAAATTTTGAATTAAAGATCAAATTTTAGAGGAATGATTGTAAATTTGAATTAAAGAGAGTCCATTGTATATGTGATGCAGCAGTGTGGTATCAAAAGGTGAGAGCAACTTTTTTCATGAGAATTTTTTGGGGAAGGGAGTGTCATATGAAGCTCAATGCATCCTGAACTAAATGGGTAATTAAAAGAAGGGCTGTTGTGCATTTGTTTTATGCATAAGGTATTGAATATAAGTACATGTTATCGGTATCCAGTTTTTGTTTTATAACAATAAAGACTCCCGCACAAATTTCATGGAAATTTGCTGAAGCATTAATATATCAAATTTTTCAATAGTCAAATTGTCTAGAAATAACTAATTTTATTAGATTTTGACTTATAAAATTTCTAAATTTTAAATCGGTTTTAAGTCTACCTAATCTAGTATTATAAAACGTTTTCAGCATCCAACTTTTCAATTTCCAGTTATGAAACATTTATTCTTAGTTATGAAAAAAATGTAAATTAAATACAGTGAGTTTTTAGTTTGTCAGGAGGGTGAATTAAAATATGCATCTATAATGCTTAAAGATGAGTAGCTTTTGTAAAATACTTTATACTAAGTGAGGCGAGTTAAGGCTTGAAATAAAACTACATTTATTTCTTTAAGCCACATAAAATATGCTCAAAGTTAGGCGTCCTTTTTGAGGACTAACTACAAATTCAAAAATCAAAATGCTGAGGTGCATGTAGGCGTTACAATTTATGCTCAAATCTTTTTAATAATTATGGTGTACTTTTTCTTAACATTTGTTTGTTTCTTAAAATTTGTCCTAGGTTAACCGGTACTGAAAAATTAGGGTTCTAGTTTACTTTACTACGAGTTAAATGTTTCTGAGAAAAAGTAACTTTTCAATTTTTTTGGTTATAAAATGTAAGTTCTCTCTCTTTCTTTTTATCTAAAAGCTACTTTTTTTTAAAAAAGAAAAGAAATTGGGTTGCAATTTCTTGTTTTTAATGATTGCTGGGTGAGGAGTTAAAAAGTAGTATTATGTTTTTTTTTGTTCCTGCTACATTAGTTAGAGCCCTGAGGTCTGTCAGGTCTTCCAGAATCTCTAGTTGCAAACTAAAAACTCAGTTTAGACTTGTATAAAGCCTCTATATTTATAATAGCATAGGACAGGGATCTTCAAATGATTTCCCTTGGGCCCAAAATCTACCCACATATCTAAAATGCTGAGTATAAGCAGATTACCTTTTAAATTTACAACACAAGTATATCTTTAGAAGAAAAAGAGGATTAAAATAGAGTATTTTAATTGCAAATAATGTTAGGGAATTTATCCCAATACGCTAAATATGTGACTTGGCATTGCTTCAAATATCTTATTTAGTTTGCTGCATAGTTTTGAAACAGAAGTTAGGAAGTGGTTAAAAGAAATGCAGTATGTAAGTTTAATAAGTGAACGAGATAGAGTCCCATAGTTGTTTCGGTTTGAATGTTTGCCTCATAAGTAAGGCGATCTCTGAAGCAAGAAAAGAGGTTCAACTGGTTCAATTGCTTATCAAGCAAGCTCTGCTTTGTGTTTGTTTGAGAGAGGGATAACTTCTTCACACTCTTCGAAACACGTTTTTGTTTATATTCAGAGCAAAAGTAATGACCTTTTATAAGAAAATATTTAAGTTTTGGCTTTGAGCTTGGTTTGCACATAGTTATATGTTGGTTTGTGCACATAGTGCACTATGTTGGTTTGCTCTTGGTTTTGTGACATAGTTAGCTATGTCACAAAATGAAAATTTGTCTAGATGTCCATTGTTCTAGAAACCTTGAAAAATCAGCATTTCTCTATTATATCTGTTGTTAAGGGTTAAATGATCCTTCTCCCCTTAATCACTTTTGTTGGCTAGGTGGGCAAAGAATTTGGAGATCCCCTGTTTAAGAACACATCAAACCACTAGTTATCTGTTCTTGCAATTTTAACGATGATGTTAATAGACTATGAAACCTCTTCAATTCATAATTTTTTATCAGTATAAACAGGTATAGCATGTGATTTTAGCTGATATTGCAAGTATTAATTGTAATATTTCACTCACATATGTAGCATTGAGAATTTGGCACAGTAGCTTATTTAGCTTTCCAAAGATATTTGTCTAAATGCAGCCATAGCTATTTTGTCCAGAACTAAAGGCTGCTGTGTCCATCCTTTGAAATGTGATACAATTGATAACTTGTTTTAAATATATATCTATTTGGGTTCATTTAATAGTACTTAGTTAGAACTCCAGGTAAAAAAGCTATTTTTTAAAATGATGAAAAAATTCACATTGTTTAAACTTGGGTAAAGAGTTTTATGCCTGTTGACTTCTGACTACGAGATTTGCTTGTGAATTAAGTCTCGGAAAATATTTTGTACATATTTTTTTTTACTGTTTGTTCAGTTAAAAAAAAAAATCAAAGGTTGTTGTTTCAGCTGATGTTTGTGTGTTATGTAAACTTGTGGATGACACATGGAATTGTGATAATGTTGTTTTCACTTTATGTAATCAAAATCATCTTATATATTTTCTGTTTTTGTGAAAAGGTATAGTGATAAAAATATTCTGTGTAATAAAAATTGTAGCAGTTTTCTTCGAAATTAAATATTGTTGGTTTTTGAACTGGATGTGTATATAAAAATTGGTAATGTGCAATATTATACAGCTCTTAAAATTTTGTAATTGATTTGATAAAAAGTTTTGAAATGAGAGATTAAACTGATGATGTTTTTGATTACTCAATTATTGTATTTGGACGTTAACAACAAAATTGAATTGCTGTATATTAGTCTATAGCTGTAATATTGTAAAATCAAAATTGCTTTTTGATGAAGCTGTTATGTGTCGAAGCTTTTGTGTGTTGCAGAAAGCTGTAAAGTGTTAATTGCTTGCTATTGAAATGCAAGTTTTAAGGAATAATTTTAATTTATCAAACTTTAAAATCCAATTATTGTGTACCAAAATTTGTTTTGCTTTTAATGCTCTGAAGTTAATTTTATTGTGGATTTTATCTTTTAAGTATATGTCTTTGTTTCTTTTCAATAAAAATAATTTCATTAAGTGTATTTTTTATTGACTCCTATTTATAGATATCCAATTAGTGTTCAGTGCGTTAAAATAACGAACATTTCATTATAAAATCGAATCTTTTCATTATAAAATCAAATGATCGGAATTATAAAATCAGATACTAAAATGTACTTTCGCTGTATAAACATACATTTTTTTGACGGATTTGGATTTTTAACTCAAAATCTGGAAAATATTGCTCCATTTAGGTCAGGCAGTGTAAGTTTTTGCTTCTAAATGTTAATTTAACCATCTTAAAGAATACACAAGTGGGCGACCTTTGTGCTAAAATACAAACTAAGGTAAACAACGTTTAAGAGCACAAAATTATTTATAAATGCAGACAGCTGTTTCGGATGCTCAAAGGGCAACCTTCATCAGTGCAACAGAAAGAGCAACGAAATGCAACAACTTTCTGTTGCACTGATGAAGGTTGCCCTATGAGCAGCCGAAACAGCTGTCTGCATTTATAAATAATTTTGTGCTCTTAAACGTTGTTTACCTTAGTTTGCATCTTAATGAAGTCGTATTTTCATTTCTCAAGAACTATTCAACCGATTCTTTTAAAGTTTGATTTTATCTTTTTTAAATTAGATTTAATAAATTGGTTTAAATATATTTAAATTTTTATAATTCTAGAACTTGACATTTATTAAATCAAATCTTGAAAAATAATAATCAGTAGTATCATATATCAGTAAGAGACAGAAAATTGGTCTCTTAAATAGAGATTTTCTTCAATCAGATATAACTGTTCCTAATTAGATAAAATGTAATTAAAATAGTTTTCATTTTACTATTTTATCTTGTCTGCTCCATGTTACTTGTATACTAATTTTTCTTGATACAAATAGATTTTAACGTATTAATATGCCTTTTCTTAAATTTAATTTGTCTCTTCAACCATTTGATGTCTTGTAGTCCCAGACTTTTCCAATTAAACACTGCTATATTATTTACACATGATTCAGCTTTTGTAAATATAACAGTTTTGGAACATTTATTTGTTTATAATTTTTTCTGCCCTATTGCACATTATTCTCTTGGCTTTTACTTTTAACAAATTTTTAAATCTGTCAAATTAAGCCTTTCAATCAACGCTTTCCTTCTAATTGCATAAATTTTTTCTTTGAATTTTCCTCTTTGAAACCATAATAGATAGAATGTAAAAATAACAAGTACCAAATTACACTTATCCGCGAAATTTCTCAGCCCTTGCTTGAACTAAAATCATAGAAATATTTATACTATCCGCATTAGAAACTTCTTTTGAATTATCAACGCATCATTATTGCTAGATGGTACAGTCTTTCGTTCCCAGTTCTCGCCCTAATACTGCCAAATCAGTACCTAGATTGTAGGGGATCTCCTGTCTTCCCCATCACCTTACCCCTTTCGCCAAATGTTTTGAATGCGAAATTTCTTTAACTGCATTTTGATAATGGCAAAAGGTTTTTTCCTATCGCGTTGTTCCTTTTCCCTGTTCAGCAGCATTTATAAAAAGAGAGGGATAAACGCAGGGCTGATTGTGCTCCGGAAAAAATCCGGATTTCCGGATTTTTCGCTAACAGTGATCCGGAAGTTTCCGGAGATCGAAGGTCCAAACGTTTCAAAAAATCATTGATCACAGAAGTTTCCGGTCCATTCTGTTGAGGTTTTTTAGACAGATGGCAGCACTTGGATTCTTTAGCTCTTTGGTTTGTCTATTTTTATCTAGGTGTCAGCACATTATTTTTTGAGCTGATTTGGAATATATAAGGAATTTCTTTTTCATTTTTACTNTTTTTGTGAATTTTAATTTAATTGTTACATATGCTTCATAGCGTAATAACATTTGTGTAATAACAATTCATAGTGTAACAATTGTGATCGGTGAAGTGCCCAAAATATTGTGTCGTGTGCCATAAATGGCACGCGTGCCATTGGTTCGCCATCCCTGTTGTAGGGGATCCCTGTCTTCCCCATCACCTTACCCCCTTCGCCAAATTTTTTGAATGCGAAATTTCTTTAACTGCATTTTGATAATGGCAAAAGGTTTTTTCCTATCGCGTTGTTCCTTTTCCCTGTTCAACAGCACTTATGAAAAGAGAGGGATAAACGTACTAAAAAAGATTATTATGATTTAAATTTGCCTTTATCTTATTTTTTTAAAAAACTTTTTGGTGTCCTTTATTAGAAAACAAACAAACATATAGCTTCTTATTTAAAGGGACCAGCAGAATTGTCCCTTAAATAGAAGTTATCGTAAGTTTGGCGGATCTAATAATTCCATACAAGATCAGTTCTATACAATTCTATATACTATATACAATTCAGTTCTATATATTCTATATAATTTCAGTATTTTCTATACGAAGGATAATACTGTATTTACATTGAATTATTGATGGATCAACGAGTTTTATGATTATGTGCAAAAATATATTTGGTTATTGTAAGCAGTTCCAGAACGAAATTATGTGGTGAATACGCAATAATTAAATAAAAAAAAAACTTATTGGGAATAATATTTTTCAGATTTCGCCTACTCCTTCATAATTTTGAGAGTCAAGAATCTAATCCGTCGAAAAAAAAAATTTATTAAGAGAAAATATGTCGGTATATAATTTCGTAACTTAAAATATCGTTTGCACAAATTTATTTTGCATTTTTAAGTTCAGGCTATCGAACCATAAAAATTGGCACGTGAAAACACGATTATAAGATCAAAAGTTATGACAGGAGTAATTTTCCCGATTTTTGAAATTGCTAGACAAGAGGAAGATGAAAGAATTCTTAGCTTACCATGCGTGTGATTGCTGCTCCAATCTATCAGTTGAAATTGTCATAGTTGCTAAAAGTTTAATTTCTTGTAACCCATTCTAATCTGACTATGATTCTACCTCTCTGTGCTCCAATCTGTTCGAAAATAAACATATTTTAGACACTTTACTCAACCTGCTATAAAAACAAGCTCAGTTTACAGATTTCCTCCTTTTTCTTTCAAATTGCAAAAAGACAGTCTCCAAATATCAAACAAGTGGGTAAATTATTTACAGGTGTAAAAAAGGTTTGGAAACTGTCAAATATCTCCAGGAATACACATCGGATCGAAAAAGTGAAAATGGATGCATTCAATGCTTTTTTAAAAGCTATCAAATTTGTTCTCTCTTTACACCTCCTTGGGTCGGTTGGGGTACAACTTTGAAATCTTAAATATGAACCCCAATTTTTTAGTGGAGATTCGGATTCTCCAGAAATAAGTAACCCTATCTAACCATAGGTCTATAAATTTTGCTTAAACCTATTTAATTTTTCTCGGTTGCAGCGCCATCTTTGAAACAAAATGCATGAACCTAAAAGAGGATTACTTTTAGCCCCCTGGAGAATCCGAATCTTCTTGAAATTAGGAGTTCAGATTTAAAAATTCAGATTCGCCAAATTCCACCACGCCTCAGGGGGCAGGGTGGAATTTTTATAGATGAAACGGAATAGTTTTTAGTTTAATAATAACATTTCGTTTTAAATTAAAGCATTAAAAATACTTTCACACGATGTGATTAGCATTTCAATGCAGTTGATGAGTTTTCAGTGTGACTAAAGTTTTTTGGTTAATTTTATTGACTAGAAATTTTGAATTTCGGAACATAACTTTTTTTGTAATACATTTTTAAATTTCGTACAGGGAAAAAAAAGTACGCAGCCACACATGAAATAATTAGCACTTCTGTCAAATTATCTGTTGCCATGTATAAAATAGAGTGATTATTCTATTTTAGAAATAACTTAACGGATAATATCACGATTTTCCTATTAATTAATTTATGTGATTTGATTACTTCGGTAAATTTATTACTGTGTATAAATATTTTTATTGAGTTAATAGCAAAGAACACATTGCTGATTATAATTCATATTTCGATTGTCTGAATCATGTGATATCTTATAATTGACTTGAGGAGATTTATTTTTCGACCATGTCAACCTTCATCTATATAAAGGTACCTCATGATAGAATCAAGTTAACATGTGTTATATACCAGTGAATTGGTATTTAATATTTGTAGTGGTAGTTACGCCACATTACTCCCCTTCCAGAATTTTAAATGTGATAGAATTCGATGAATGAATACTACTAGTTGATTCATGCTGTTTATTTATTTATATTCATTTTTGCTCATTTTATTTTTTTCTTAGCATTTCGCTCATTAAATTTTTTCTTCATAGTATTTCGCTCATTATTTTTTTTCCTTCCTGTTTTTTTATAGCTTTTCGCTATATTTTTTTTGTTTATAGCATTTTGCTCATTTTTTTAAAAGTTATTTTATAGCATTCTCATTTTTTTTGTTTATAGCATTTTGCTCTGTAATTTTTTTTTTCAGTATTGTTTATAACCTTGAGACTTTCTTGACTTCACCGGATTTTTTTTTCATTGAGCAGTATATTTTTAAGAAAATTAACTGATTCATGTGGATCATTCATCAATATTGGCATGTTCTTATCACGTCCACAGGTCACCAGTGTGGAGATTTAAATTTAGACTATGTCAACCTTCATCTATCAAAAGGTACCTTGTGTTAGAATCAAGTTAACATGTCTTATATACTAAAAAATTGGTATTTAATATTCATACTGGTAGTTACGCCACAGACTCACTACGCTGAAAAAACTGTGTTACACTTATTCGAATTTGGGGTTGGAAAACTCAAAATAATGAAATAATTCACAAAATTTTTTTGAGTTTACATTGAATCGAGGATTCAGGCCCACAGTTAAATCTTACCACCAATAATTAATAAAGTTTGCACCAAGTTCATGAATTAAATTCGACACTATTGGAAACTATCAGACAAAAACGGTAGATTGTTTACAGTTAAGAAGGTGAAGGTTGTTTTCGCTTTGCACGATGATGGACATTTCAAAGAAACAATAGTAAACTGATGTAAAATTGCTTGTATGTTTTTAGTTGTTAAAAACGATTGTGCATAATTGCTAATTTTATTACCTACATTTAACTTCGATCCGCTTCTGTTTCGTTAAGCCTAATTCGAATTCATATTAATATTCTCTCTGTGCTGTGTGTATGTTTGATAACAAGCTAATTTTTTTAAAGAAATTTTTACTTTAAATTATATCGTCAAAATAACATTCAGACTCTAATGTGTATCTTATTTTACGGTCATTAAAAATTTTAGTGGTACTGAGTAACAAAAATTGTGGTGGCTACATTACGCCGAGTAGTGTAAAAGAACATTCTTGGTGCTTTACTACACCAACAACTATTCTTTGTTCATGCTTCAGTGAAACACGTAGATCTAAATGTTATCTATGTTTCTTTACACTACATTGGTGCAAAATTGTTCCCACGATTTTTGGTGTTGAGATGCTTGAAAATTTTTTACAATGTATTGAGGATGCGACTCCATTTAAATTAATGCCTTAAAACATTTTTGGAGTGAACAATTTCTTGTTGAGAGATTTTATTTATTATAAAAATTTACACAAATCAATACTTTAACTTTATAGGTTACACTTATAACTTTATTGGTTTTAACTCTATGTTTATATTCTTTTTCATTGTGAGAACGAGTAACTGACATTTGCAGGAGGTTTAACTACTCTTAGGAGAGTGAATTTATGTCATCTTAGTTTAAAGATGGCCGTTAAAATTTTGTAACATTCTGAAACACTTATAATTCTAGAATTATTTAAAGGAGACACTTTAATCACTTGCCAGTTTACAATGGACTTTACGATTACTTTAATCATGGAAGTGTGGGTAAATGTTTCTAAAGTAATTACAACAGAGTATTAAATATCGTTAAATTACGATGTGGAAGAACGACTCGATGAGAATATTTACTCCTTAAATAGGCAATTAGTTATTGAAATTTTGTTGGATCAACGTGATTTCATCGTTCAGAATAATAAAGGAGTCATTTTAGAAAGAGAGCCAAGCAATTACGGATTTTGTCGTGATGTATTACTTTATTAATAAAAGAAGAAAAGTTTTCTAGATTTCATACATGGTGTTTCGTAACGGCTGCTCTTATTAAATATTAGAATTTTTGTCAAAAATAAAGTCAAAAAATTATTAACCGTGAGAAAAAAAGAGCTGTCTTGAATGATTTTTGATTAGATTTTCTTGTCAATAGTTCGAGGTTCTAACCTAAAATACGCTAATTAATTAGTGCAAATGATAATTTAAATAACAAAATCAGAACTTATTTTAGCTGCATAAACATATATTTTTTTGACGGATTCAGATTTTTGACCCCCAAAATATGAGGTTTAGTCACAATCTGGGAAATATGGTCACAATAGTTTGGTAAAGAGAATGCTTCTAAGTTTGGTTTCCCTTAATGTTAATTTTACTTTTTGCGTATTTCGTTATATTTCAAGAACTTTTTAAGCAAATTGAAAAATTTTGCACCCAATTATAAACATCATTTATCCAAGGAAAATCCCATGCAAAAAATAACTTTTAGTAAATTTTTATTACTTTTTGTTATTTTATTTAATTATATGTCGTTTTCTTATTTTATTTAACATATCGTCTGTACATCAGAAAATTACATTTATAATTATTTCTTAATTTTTATTTAATGCAATAACCACCAGAAATATTTTTGAATTATATGCAACTAGTTGAACTTTTTTTTTTAAACATAATGGTTTAAAAAACACATATTTTTTTAAAAATCGCATAATGATTTAAAAAAAAAAGCCAAAAATATGAGTGGATTCGATCAAATAGTTCTCGAGAAATTAAAATGTAAAAGCACCACTTTTTTAAAGCTATTAGTCAGATTCCTATCAAATTTTGGTTTAAGAAGATCGAAAACATCAGATATCTTACAGTACATAAATCTTCCAAGAGTTATTAAGTTTAATAATAATAATAATAAGGAAATAGTTTTTACATGAAGTATCTTTGAATAAATGATTATAATTGTGTGCAAATTTTTGATCTGGGCAAATAGTTCTAGAAGATGCGACGAAAGGCACAGAAAAAAAATATTGAGAAATAAAATTTTTCACTGCTCTTCTGTCTAAATTATAAAGATATTTTCAAGATTGATATTTCGAGCAACAAATTTTCCAACCTATTAAAAAAAATGGTTTGTTTTTTCAATGAAATTGCGTTTTGTAACTTATATTTGCTTTAATTATTAATTAGTGTAAGGTTTGACCCTTGAAACAGTAAGAGTGCATACTTATTGCGCTGAGGAAGACCTTGTCTACCAGGCCATAGAAGAAGTAGAAGAAAAAAATTATGTTACAATTAAAAAAGAACATTCACTATAATTTCGACGACATGTATTATTTGAAGTAATACTTCCATATATCACATACGCAATCTTAATTTTTTCTGTCTATACTTTAGCATTTAATCGCATCAGGCAGTTTTCGAATTATTTGAAATAGAATTTACAACAAAATTCAAAAAATTGTTCAAAAAATTTTTTTTTTCATCATAAAATAAGGTAAACAAAATATTAAAATTTGATAATGAACTGAACACTTATTTTTGGCACGGATTTTGGGGGCTTCCATAACATAAAAGTAGCTCCCCGAAAAAAGTCAAACATAAAAACGAAAGAATTTCTGAGGTTTATATAAATAAGGCAAACATTTATACATCTTAAATATTTTTTTTTCCATAATATTTTAGTCCGAAGTTTCTCTCAGGAACTATTGACTAAACATCTTCCCTGAGACAAAGAGTACAAGATAAAACTTCACGTTCTGGAAGTTAAAGTAAATTGTTTAAAGTGATTTTAATCTTTTTCTTTCTTGTAGAGATGGACGTACTAGACTAATAGAACTATAATCAGCTACGAGTTTTTTCCCCTCTGTCGTTGCTTCTTCATCACTGGACTCAGATGAATCAGAACCATCAAATCGTTGAGTGCTTGCATCTTTAGTTAATAAAATAGGTCCCATAAAATGAATGAGTACAGCAGCTAATGGTGCAGTCAGTAGCAGAGACAAAACGCAGACGTTCAATACTATAATGCCATATTGAACTAACTCCTCAGAATAATGATGATGTCGAGCATAATCTAAAGCTTGAGATCCTATAGCAGCTTGCACCGAAGCCTTAGGCAGGTAGGAACAGCAAATAAACAATTTTTCTTTGTAGTTCAGATTGCATCCAAACGTGATAAAGTACGTCATGATTGTGCGGAAAAGGAGAGACAAAATCAGCGCTAATATCGCCCATCCAGCATTGGAATGTAAAATCTCAACGGTAATTTCGGCGCCGATTAAGGAGAACAATATTGGTTCAACAACCTCCCATATCAAAACTGTGTAATAATATACACCTTCAAATTGCTTGGGATCCTTCCGCCACTTAATGCAAGCAATGAATGTGAGAATGATACAGGCAAGAGGTCCAGAACCTGCAAATTTAACTCTTTGACTCAAAAACATTAGACCTATAGATGCCAAAACTACCATCAGAACATTGTAATAAACCAGAATCCAGTGTTTAGTGTTTACAGACGGAAAGTACCAAAACAAAATTCCAAAAATTATTGCTAATGCAAATCCTATTATTGGCTCTAAAGGTGCTTTGATTATAGTCCACAGTAAGTCTTTAGTTGAGAAGGCTACGCTAAAACATATAGTGAAGCCCGCTATCGCCACAATGTCATCTAAAGACGTCGCTCCAATTACCAAAGCTGGAATACCTTTTTTAACTCCGTATCCTTGTCTTTGATATTCCAGTAAAGGCGGCAATACAACTTCTGGAGAAATAGCAGAGATAATAAATCCTAACATGAAAGAAAAGATAAAAGGAAGTCCTAAGATGAAATGTCCAAAAATACCCATGCTCAATACTTCAGTGAGTTCGGGACAAATAGTCAGTCTGAGTACTACTAGTTTTAACTTTTTCAATGCTTCGCCATCGAGACCTATACCACATCTTAATAAAATGATGGATAGAGCTATTTCGCGTAAAATAGTAATGACTCTCTTAGGAATATGATGATAAAAAGGAATTTCTTCGATGTTTCTGAATAGAAAACCAACAATTAGCATGCCCACTAGGGGTGGCAGTTTAATCAGGCCAATAAGTTTTCCTCCCAAGAAAGCAGTAATTACGATAACGAAAAGAGCAAAAACTGCACTGCCTGGCAAAGCATCATCGCCAAGCATGCCATAAGATATGGCATATAGAAATAGGACACAAAACATTTGTGTGATATAACGATTAATTTGCCGTCCATTTGGCAGGATATATGCCATAATTACCCGCCACCATTTTTTTTCTTGTGCTTCTTTGATTGAAGTAGTTCTAAGATGAGCCATACGAGCACTACTCTGAACCACAGAAACTTCCATTTTTTGCTTGTTAAAGTAGCTGAAGTCAAGGAATATTTGAAAAGCAGGTAATAAGTTTCAAAGTAGAGGTATTTTTGAAACCTTTTTTTTTTAGAAGTTCGAATAATAATTTTTTACATTATTTTACATCTTTTAAATCATTTTAAGCAATGTTTGTTTTTGGAGGGACTTTGAACTACAGTTTCATTTTTTTGTCAACCAAGAAATTTTATACGCTTTTAATTTCGCTGTTGAAATATTAGTTTTTCCCGTTTCAAGTTTAAAAAAAGCTGATAGAATTCTTCAAATCACGTGACTACCATAGCAACGCCGAAGTACTTACTGATCAACTATATCGATAAGTTTGCATTATCGCTCATGTCTTATTTATTTTTCGTCCTAATGGTGATTCAATATCCTCTTGCATCAGCATGACAGCCTAGTACAGACCAGAGTTGTTCTAACCAGTCGTCTTCATTTAGCTCGATCAGACCACAGACACTAGGTTTCTCCATTTATTGATTTCCATGGTTTTGAGATCCTTTTCCACAGAATCAATTCCTCTGGTGTTTGGTCTTTCCTTTTTTCGATTGCCTGTAAATTTTCCAAAAGTCAGCTTCTTAACTGGGTCACCATCATTCCTTCAGTAGATGTGACTCATTCATCTTATTCTATAAGATACAGTAACTGAATTTATGTTGGGTTGCTTTAATTTTCTGTATTATTCATAAGTGTGCTGAATCCGCCAAACACTGTTTTCTTTAACAGCTTCGAAGGTGGCTCAGAGTGTTTTTCTTTCAAGTATTTGTAGTTTATTTTCCTCACTTTTATTTAAAGGCCAGCATTCGATACCGGAAGCCAGTATTCGCATTCAATATCAAGATTATTAAAATAAACACAAACTTTATTACCTGATTTTAATATCAATAATTATGTTTTTAAGATTCTTTGTACATAATTTTTTAACTTTGTTATATAATTTAGATGAAAATATCATAAGTTTGATATAAAATCTATATTTTAAAAGAAAAGAGGTCGCGCACCACCAGCGACTAAACGTACTAAACGTACTTAAATTATTTGTGCATAAATTATATGTTTCAAATTTAAGACTTAGATCAGTTAAGTCTCAACGGGTCTTAATATTAGATTTAATTTGAATAACGAAATATCCTTCATCTGGATGAAAATTTTTTTAAAAATAAAACTTGTTAGCAAGTAGAAATCCATTTTAACTACCAATTGCATGTGTTTTATAAATGCAAAGATTGATATTAACTTTTAAATGAAAATATTCATATGCTTGGTTATGCACACATTATAGTTTTTCAACAGCGCCGTAAAGTTAAAGTATTTTTTAATGATTCATTTACTTTTGGGCATTGAAAAATATTATTACTTTTTTTAAATCTGGGAAATTCTTTTAGCTTGAAGAAATTTGCTGCAGCAAACGCTCATTTTAATTTAAGGAAAAAAATCCTCGGAAATAAAAGCCATTGGAGAAAGAAAAAAAAAAGAATTTTATTTACTAAACACGGAGATAATCGATAATAGCAAATATGAGCACACTTTGGATTTAACAAAACTGCTTATTTGTTTTGATATCGTTGAGCTAATAAACATGTTTTTCCTGTTTGAAATGTTAACCTACACTGTACTGTACAACATATCCTTTTTTAACAACGAATTCAGCAAGATATACATTTTTGTCAAATCTGAAAAGCCGCTCAAGTGCGAACATACCAGGGTTCTAAAATCAAAGTCTCTGTCAATTGTGAAATATGAGTTTATACTTACGTATTGTATAGATTTCTGTCTATAAAATTTTAAATATTAAGATACTGAAAGAAATTCTACTCATCAAAATTACGACGAAATGAATTTTTCTAAACGAATCAGTATTTTTTATTCGATTACAGTAATTTTCGGTAGATACGCAGCATAATCAATTAGAATTGGGTTCAAATAATATTAACCTGAAACTAACTACAGTAAATTAGTTTTCTGTGGGACAAAACTGTAACAGTTTTGTCCCACAGAATCATAAAACTGTTAATCATAAAACTGTTTAAGATTTGCATTTGGTGAAGACTTTGCTGAATATTTTTCATATTGGGCTAATTTACTGGATAATAGATTGAAATCCTTTGCACGGGGCCTGAAAGTGTATACTCTCACTTATTCAGATAGCAAAATCAAATGTGTAAATAGGTACAAATACAAATTTGTACTTTTCGTACATAAGATCCTTATAACTTATAAACTTTCAGTTCGATCGTCTTGGTGTTAGTCTCATTCAATTTAGCGTAAAGAAATACATCGGAATCTGCTTAGAAAAAATTCAATTCTCCCTGTCAAGTCACTGAATTTCCCTCAAAGGAAGCGTACAGAGGAGTGTAGAAAAGTTTTCATGCATCATTTATTACAGCAGGACCAAGCATTTTGTCAAAAAACATGTTGGGTATCAATTTTTCGAAGAAAAAGTCTAATTTTATTGGGCTATAGTCCTGTTACGCGTTCAAGAAATCATATGCAACGGCATTTTATTGTTCTTCTCAAACACTTGGGAAATATGGGTCTCGATATGATTTTTATCGTTGGATTTTTAGCCATTCATAGAAACTCAGACTAGCTCATTGAAAGCAAAATAATGCCCATAAATTCGGTTATAACAAAGATATTATCATTTATAGATGAATAGTTTAATAAGTATTATGCAACGGCATTTTACTGTTCATCTCAAACGAAAACATGGGTTTCGATATGATTTTTATGGTTGGATTTCTAGTCATTCATAGATGAATAGTTCAATAAATAATATGCAACCGCATTTTATTGTTCATCTCAAACGGAAACATGGGTCTCTATATGATTTTTATGGTTGGGTTTCTAGTCATTCATAGATGAATAGTTCAATAAATCATATGCAACGGCATTTTACTGTTCATCTCAAACGAAAACATGGGTTTCGATATGATTTTTATGGTTGGATTTCTAGTCATTCATAGATGAATAGTTCAATAAATAATATGCAACCGCATTTTATTGTTCATCTCAAANNATTTGATTGATTTTTTGATTGATATGATTTTTTTCCACCGGAAAGAAAAAAAAATATTTAACTCGATCCTCAAAATAAATACGAAATGAATTTTTCTAAACGAATCAGTATTTTTTATTCGATTACAATAATTTTCGATAGATACGTAGCATAATTAAATAGAATTGGGTCCAAATAATATTAGTCTAAAACTAACTGCAGTAAATTAGTTTTCTATGGGACAAAAATTAATCATAAAAGTGTTTAAGATTTGCATTTGATGAAGACTTTGATGAATTCTTTTGATGTTTGTCTAATTTACTGGATAATAGATTGAAATCCTTTGCACGGGTCCTGAAAGTGTATACTCTCACTTATTCAGATAGCAGAATCAAATGTGTAAATAGGTACGAGTACAAATTTGTACTTTTCGTACACAAAATCCTTATAACTTATCAACTTTTAGTTCGATCGTCTTGGTGATAGTCTCATTCAATTTGGCGTAAAAAAATACATCGGAATCTGCTTAGAAAAAATTCAATTCTCACTGTCAAGTCACGTAATTTCCCTCAAGGGAAGCGCACAGTGGAGTGTAGAAAGGTTTTCATGCATCATTTATTATAGCAGGACAAAGCATTTTGTCAAAAAACATGTTGGGTGTTAATTTTTCGAAGAAAAAGTTTAATTTAATTTTACTATAGTCTTGATACGCTTTCAAGAAATCATATGCAACGGCATTTTATTGTTCATCTCAAACATTTGTGAAATATGGTTCTTAATATGATTTTTATGGTTGGGTTTCTAGTCATTCATAGATGAATAGTTCAATAAATAATATGCAACGGCATTTTATTGTTAATCTCAAACATTTGTGAAATATGGTTCTTGATATGATTTTTATGGTTGGGTTTCTAGGCATTCATAGATGAATAGTTCAATAAATAATATGCAACGGCATTTTACTGTTCATCTCAAATGGAAACATGGATTTCGATATGATTTTTATGGTTGGGTTACTAGTCATTCATAGATGAGTAGTTCAATAAATCATCTGCAACGGCAGTTCATCTGAAACGGAAACATGGGTTTCGATATGATTTTTATGGTTGTGTTTCTAGTCATTCATAGATGAATAGTTCAATAAATAATATGCAACAACATTTTACTGTTTATCTCAATTGGAAACATGGGTTTCGATATGATTTTTATGGTTGGGTTTCCAGTCATTCATAGATGAATAGTTCCAAAAATAATATGCAACGGCATTTTACTGTTCATCTCAAATGGAAACATGGGTTTCGATATGATTTTTATGGTTGGGTTTCTAGCATTCATAGATGAATAGTTCAATAAATATTATGCAACGGCATTTTACTGTTCATCTCAATTGGAAACATGGGTTTCGATATGATTTTTATGGTTGGGTTTCTAGTCATTCATAGATGAGTAGTTCAATAAATCATATTCAACGGCATTTTATTGTTCATCTCAAGCATTTGTGAAATATGGTTCTTGATATGATTTTTATGGTTGGGTTTCTAGTCATTCATAGATGAATAGTTCAATAAATAATATGCATCGGCATTTTACTGTTCATCTCAAATGGATACATGGGTTTCGATATGATTTTTATGGTTGGGTTTCTAGTCATTCATAGATGAATAGTTCAATAAATAATATGCAACGACATTTTACTGTTCATCTCAAATGGAAACATGGGTTTCGATATGATTTTTATGGTTGGGTTTCTAGGCATTAATGGATGAATAGTTCAATAAATAATATGCAACGCATTTTACTGTTCATCTCAAATGGAAGCACGGGTTTCGATATGATTTTTATGGTTGGGTTTCTAGTCATTCATAGATGAATAGTTCAATGAATAATATGCAACGGCATTTTACTGTTTATCTCAAACGGAAACATGGGTTTCGATATGACTTTTATGGTTGGGTTTCTAGTCATTCACAGATGAATAGTTCAATAAATAATATGCAACGACATTTTACTGTTCATCTCAAATGGAAACATGGGTTTCGATATGATTTTTATGGTTGGGTTTCTAGGCATTAATGGATGAATAGTTCAATAAATAATATGCAACGCATTTTACTGTTCATCTCAAATGGAAACATGGGTTTCGATATGACTTTTATGGTTGGGTTTCTAGTCATTCATAGATGAATAGTTCAATAAATAAAATGCAACGGCATTTTACTGTTCATCTCAAATGGAAACATGGGTTTCGATATGATTTTTTTGTTTGGGTTTCTAGTCATTCATAGATGAATAGTTCAATAAATAATATGCAACGGCATTTTACTGTTCATCTCAAACGGAAACATGGGTTTCTTTACGAATTTTATGGTTGGGTTTCTAGTCATTCGTAGATGAATAGTTCAATAAATCATATGCAACGGCATTTTATTGTTCATCTCAAACATTTGTGAAATATGGTTCTTGATATGATTTTTATGGTTGGGTTTTTAGCTATTCATAGAAACTCAGACTAGCTCATTGAAACAAAATGATGCCCATAAATTCGGTTATAACAAAGAATGCAACTATTAATAGCATGGCTAAATAATGACGATTCAGCGCATTCTTAATTACAAACTGATCACTATTGAGGGCTCATTAATATCCGTAATTAGTTTACATTGAAAATTAAAAGAAAAGTTCAAAATTAGTATCTTTCTGTATGGGAACTTAGTTTAGACATTAATTAAATCACGGTAACTTAATGCAGATTTTCAAAGTTCAAGTAATATATTAAACAGTCAAAACGTAGCGCCTGCTGTCAATAGCTATAAAATAATGGATCTGTTCCAGTGAAACTGCTAGCCCAATAAAAAAAAAAAAAGAAAAAAAAAAAGAAAAAGAAAATGGTAAGACAGAAGCGGTTAAGCCGGTCAGGCTTACTTTAGTGGCTGAGCTGTATTTCTTCTAATTAATTGTGTTTTTAAATATAAAACTAACAAAAATATTCTTAGGAGAAAATATTTAATTTTTCTCTCACTATTTTCATATCTTTAGTTTTTAAAATATTTGTAAAAAAATTCACATGGCCCAACACATGGGAAACATAAAAGACTATTATTGTTCTTGCTTAAAATGAATAATTTTGGTTCCAATAACTCAAAATGGTTTGAAAATAACTTGCTGTTTTACTTTTATAAAATTATTTCTAAAAAGTAGCCCTTCACAATTTTTTCTCTCTACGAAATTTCATACAGCAGAATATAAACATTTTCTTCATTTTACTCTGTTACTTCTCATTCCTTTTGTCTTTAATTTCACTTTTCTTCAATTTGTTGTCCCCCCTATTTCTTCTTACTTCTCCTTGGTTTTTGAAATTTTTGTAAATAAATTATTTATAGAATATGATCCAACACCGGTGACTCATGGTGGGCTTATTAAGTACTAGCTTCAAATGAGCAAGTTCGATTTCAATAGGTAAAAAAGATTTGAGAATAATTTTAAGTTGAAAACTTAAAAAAAAAATTACATTTTCTTGCTTATTCTTTTTTCTCTTTCCGAAATTTCCTGAAATAGACTATAAGAACTTCCCTCCTTTTCTTCCGTTATTTCTTCTTTCTTTTTTTCCATGATTTTTTCTTCCTTTTTATCTTTACTTTTTCCTACCTTTTTTCCATTAACATCTTCTTCTTTATCTATTTCTTCTTTCTTTCTATCAACTATTTCTTCTTCACTAGATGACTCTGATGATTCAGAAGTAAAAAGTATTGAGGATTTTCTATCCTTGGTTAATAATATAGGTCCCATAAAATGAATGAGTATAGCAGCCAATGGTGCAGTCAATAGCAGGGACAAAACGCAGACGTTCAATACTATAAGGCCATATTTAACTAACTCCTCTGAATAATCATGTCCTCTCGCATAATCTAAAGCTTGAGATCCTATAGCAGCTTGTACGGAAGCTTTAGGCAGGTAGGCACAGCAGATAAATAATTTTTCTTTGTAGTTTAAATTGCAGCCAAACGTGATAAAGTATGTCATGATTGTGCGGAAAAAGAGAGACAAGATCAAGGATAATATAGCCCATCCTGCATTAGAATGTAAAATATCAACTGTAATTTCAGCTCCGATTAGAGAAAACAGAAGTGGTTCAACAATGTCCCATAACAGAAGAGTGCCATTATACACACCTTCAAATTGCTGGGGATCTTTTCTCCATTTAATGCAAGCAATGAATCCGAGAATGATACAGGCGAGAGGTCCAGAGCCAGCAAATTTTACTCTTTGGCTCAAAAACATTACACCTATAGATCCCGATACTACCATCAGAATATTGTAATAAACTTTAATTTTTCTTTTATTGTATGTAGTTGGAAAGTACCAAAATAAAACTCCAAAAATTACAGCTAAAGCAAATCCTATTATTGGCTCTAAAGGTGCTTTGATTAATGTCCACAATAAGTCTTTGGTTGAGAAAGCTACACTGAAACAAACAGTGAAGCCGGCTATTGCCGCAATGTCATCGAGAGACGTAGCTCCAATTACCAAAGCAGGAATACCCTTTTTTACTCCGTACCCTTGTCTTTCATATTCCAACAAAGGCGGCAATACAACTTCTGGAGAAATAGCAGATATAATAAATCCTAACATGAAAGAAAAGATAAAAGGAAGTCCTAATAGAAAATGTCCAAAAATACCCATGCTTAATACTTCAACACATTGCGGACAAACGGTTAGTCTAAGAACAGCTAGTTTTAACCTTTTCAATGCTTTACCATCGAGACCTATACCAGCTCTTAATAAAATGATGGAGAGAGCTATTTCGCGCAAATCAGTGATGACTTTCCTAGGAATGTGATGATAAAAAGGAATTTCTTTGATGTTTCTGAAAAGAAATCCTACAATCAGCATGCCCACTAGTGGTGGTAGTTTTATAAGGCCAATAAATTTTCCTCCCAAAAAGGCTGATATTACTATGACGAAAAGAGCAAAGATTGCACTGCCTGGCAAAGCATCATCACCAAGCATGCCGTAAAATATTGCATAGAGAAATAGAATGCAAAATACTTGTGTGATATACCGATTAAGTTGTTGTTTATTTGGCAGGATATATGCTATAATTACTTGCCACCATTTCTTTTCCGTCTTTGCTTCAACAGTAGGATGAATTCTAGGTGGTAGAATGCGAGAACTACTTTGAATCAGCGAAACTTCCATTTCTTGCTTGCTTGTGGAATAAGGTAATCTTTAAGACGTTAGTAAATAGATCTGAGTTTAGCAGCATTTTACAAAGCTTATTTTTTGGTAATACGGCACTATCAATCTCATAATTGCATTTTCAAAAGTTTCTTTGACATTCAAGTGAATAATTTTTTGCACCTTTTTGTTTATTTTGAATCTTTAAAACAATCGTTTTAATTACAAATATTTTCATCGTTTGTATACCAAATTATATTGTCTCGTGATTCAAGCTTTTGACTCCATTTGCTTATTAAAACTTTTTTTCTCATTTGCGTTCATATGTTCAGTGGAAAAAGTAAGAAAGGAAGAGCACGGTACAAAAAAAAAAGAAGAAAAGAAAAAAAGAAAAGAAAGAAAAAAAAAGAAAAAAAGAAAAGAATTTGAAGCATTGCTCGTTTTTTGTCTTAACAATGCTGAAACTGAACTTTATTGTAACTTGTCTATTGTATCTTGCTCATTACTTAGAATAAATCTGTGAGAACATCACAACTCTACTGAATTGTTCCAAGGAGACTACAATCATGGAATTCCTGATATCTATCATAGTTAGATGATAGGAACTCTATATTAACCTAAGAAAGATAACAAAAAAAAAACTAATCTGCTTTACATAAAGTGCATATGTTGCATAACATAAAATTTCAACAATAAAAAACGAAACGTGTTCCAATTACCTTGGCAACAATAAAGTTACTTATCAAAGTTCAGCAGTTAAGCTCTAGTTTAACAGTATAATTCAAGTATTCAAGTCAAGGTAATTGCTTCCAGCTTGTTTTATAGGTGCATTTCTCGAGAACTTTTGAACATAATTATTTTAAATGTTGTCTTTTATAAATAAAATAGTACTATTGGCAATGGTCAAACAGTTTTTGTTTGTTAATACTATATCAACGTTGTAGCTTAATATGAGAATAGCTACTCTCAAAATCTTTATTATTTGGAATTCAAGTTTTCATTATTCTATGGCGGCACTTATTTTGAGATGGTATTATTGAAGTTAACTTAAGCATAAAATGATGAAGTCAAGCAATTAATGATACATTATTGTAATAGCGTTTGAAGTAGCTTAGTAATGTATGTCTATTATCTTAAAATATCATTAAATATGACATCAATTATAATTGTTGCGACACTTAACTATTGTGACAAACTGGATGATCCGAATGTGATATTCCATCATATTTTAATTCTTTTAAAACTTTTAACTTATAATGATTAAAATGATTTCCTGATTAATGCAATTAGAATTTATCACCATATTATCGCAAAGTTAAATGAGAATTGGCAAAAATTTCAAAAGCTTTCTGAAATAACAGAGTGTTTAAATATGTTCTAGACATCCAAGCCTGATGACAAATTAAATAATTAACTCTTGACAACTTTTCCACAAGCAGAATTTATCACCATATTATAACTACAAAAATTTATAGCCAATCTGCGGATTCTTTGTTTCAACAGACCAACTGAAATTCTGAAATTGATCCGAAATTAAAGCCATAAAATATTGGTCACCGCTTTTTGCATTTTTCCAGATTGAAGTCACCCCGGATTTAGATTTTCATAAGTAGGGGAGGGGGGAGCAATCTGTAAAGTATGGCAGTACGGGCCTAATAGTTTAATCGAGACAAGATTCAAAAATAACCTTTTAAATGTTAATTTCACTTTTCGTTGATTTTGCTACATATTTGAAATTATGCGTCTCTCTCTATATGTCTGAGTCTACAGTGCTGTATCTCTGAAATCAAACAAGTTTTAGAAACGATTATAAAACTCGTAAAGTGAATTGGTAAAGTGATGATCAGTCGTTAAAATAATTTTAAAATAGTTTATTAATAAGTTTAATAATCGCTGAAAAATTTTAAAATTTCATGGTACATAATTTTTTTTTACCTTACTTTATTTTAAAAGGCAAAAACATTTGAATACAATCGATAAATTGATTAAGATATTAAAATGTAAAGGAACTATATTTTCACTTTGAAACAATTTGATAATTTCCTTACAAATATGTTTTTTCGTCCCTTAAGCTTACAGTTTTAAATCAGATAAAATTTTTATATCTTTTAGTTTAAAATACTTTTGAAAACTTAATTAAATTAAATAATTGAAAATAATAAATCATTTTATGGGTGGATTCATCTTTGGAAAGACTTGTTTTAAATTGTACGCGAAATTTACTTGATTTGCTCAAATCTCATATCAGGAGGCATAGAGAATTACGTAAAAAGGTAAATTAAACTATAGAGAATTAATATTTTAACCACAATCATGGGCAAACTATAGAAAACATACTTTTCCAGATTGCGGTTTCTCCCCATATTTTGAAAGCAACAAAACTCCAATTCCAATGAAAAATTGCATGCTTATTCAGCAAAGGTATGCCCTGAATCTGATATTGTAATTTTGAGTATCGTATATCGGAACTAATTAGCATATTTAAGGTCATCCTCATGTAACATTATTTAAGTAAAAAAGTGATCATAAGTTCAAAAGTTCTAAGGCTGCTATGATTTTACTTAGCACACTATTCTTTCTTACTTTGTCTTTATTAACACGCCATATCCTTTGCAGGAAAAAAAACATTTAAGCAATTTATGAAATTAAATAAAAGCAATCGAAGATTAAATAGAGTTTTTTGACATTCATTTAATAATAATAATTTAAAAAATCGATAAACTTATCGTCTAAATAGTAGTCAAGCTTATTACCGCAGCGGGGCGTTGCGGTCAATAGGATCGGAAAGTGTTGTCTTTTAGCCTTGCTTTCAAAAGTGAATGCACTACCTTTTTCTAACACTTTATATACTTCATTAAGAATAAATAAGGATTCATTTTATTAAATGGATAAGATTTCTAACCAAAGACTCATGGGATAGCTTGCCACTACACATAGAACGAGCGGAAGATTATCAATAAGAATGCAGCGATAAATTTATTGCAGAAGCCATTTATTAATATGTATTGTAATATAATTGTTTATAATGCAGTATGGGAACCATAGTGGCTCAGGGGATAGAGCACTAGTCTCCCAATGAGGTGACTTAGATTCTAATCCCAGCATTGGCTGGTCGATACGAATTTTGTTCCCGGCTCGCACAGACTACAGTGCAGACATAAAATATCCTACTTGGCAGACAGATCATGGGTCAGAATCCCCTTGACGTCGGACTAGTCGTGGGAGAATTTCGTGGTTATCCACTCGATACTACGTAAATTCGGTTTAGTTCGATCAAAAAAGCCTCCAGGAAAGCTAGTTTGCCAAAATACTTGATCCGGGAGTTCTCTTGTCTTTTAGATTGGGCTCAAAATTACAAGGTTACGGAGTTGAACATTGATAGCGGTAAAATCAGAATTGGGTCAGCTGTTCACTGCCCCTTATCATAATATAAAATAATATAATATAAAATAATATAATATAAAATAATATAATATGAAATAATATAATATAAAATAAAAAATAGTATGGCTAAAAGTACTAGTCTTAAAAAATTTTTCATGGAGAAGACTTAATTCCTATTTTTTTTTCAAGCAAAATTATTTTCAATAAATAGTCTTTTAATAAAAAGTAATACTTTTATTTTTTGAAATAAATCGTTTTAAATCTTCAGAGGGTAGTATAAAATTGGAAATAAGAACCGTAATTTCATTCGGTTAGAAAAAAAAAAAAACGATTTTTAAATTTAGAACATTGTTTTAAAACCATTTATTTATAACTCAGAAAAACTATGAAATCTGTGTTATATTTTTATTGTATGAGAAACAAAATGTAGAAAAGGAATTAAAAATGACCAACAAATTTTTCTTCTATTTTTCGTCTGATGTGATCGTTTTTGGGATGGAACATATTTTAATTTCTCGCATCAATGAAAGTCTAATCTTCATTTTTATACAATTTGACTCTAAATGGAAAAAAAAAAAGAATACTAAATCAAAAAAGCGATATTGCCACTGATAAACGAATCATTGCTAGTTATAGATATATGTTTCTCTAACTCGTTCCACTCAAAAGGAATTGTTAAACGATTAAATTCTCTCCTCGTTCTTTTCATCTAAAAATCGATATTCCAATTTAAGTATTCTTATCACAGTTTCGCTTCAAGCTCTGATGGCGTTGAAAAAGCAGTGGAAAAAAAAGATGAGTAGAACGACAGTTTCTAAAATCAAGTGAAGTGAAGAGTGAAGGAACGTGAAAGATTATCGTTTTATTCTTATGACATGAGATTTGTCGGTAAACAAAAATTCAAAGAAATTTCTTTGGTTGGAAAGATATTTTTATTTACAAAAGAATCTTTTTAATAAAAGTTTTTTTTTATAATTAAAACTTTTTATTATAAAGGTTTATTCATTGATATGTCGAATCAAATTAAGTATTTTGATTATTCTCATACTTATGAAATTTTAGTAAAAGCGCATGGATGTAGAAATAAAGAAATTTTTTATCTGATTTTAAACATTATAAAACAAACTATAATCAACAACTTATTTTTTAATGTAATTATTTTACGATACTAAAAAGCTATATAATATAATGAAGAAAAGTGGCTCCCAAAAGTGTTCGTACACTTATATCTTCCAATGAAATAGAGCTCTATTCATTAATTAAAATGAATATTTCAGAATGATTATTTAATAATAAGATTTTTAATATATGGGTGATTCTCACGAAATATAACAATTTACGGTATCTTTCTCCAAGATCTAATACTATACTACTAAAAGAACTTTTTTTTTGAAATTTTAATGAATAGCACTGCTGTTAGCATTTTAAAATGAACTTGTACTAGCATCGACTGTTTTGTATATTTATAAAATTTAATTGAATTTTAAAATGTCATGTTTCTGGTATGTCACAAACAATATTTCCAATAATAACTAGCTTCAAAACTTCGCATAAAATTTTCAATATCTAATTTTTTTATCGCAACCATTGTAAGCATTTTTAGAATATACGCCGAGGGAATTATTTACAAAAACTTCGCTTAAAATAATTTTTTCTGTCAATAATTTGGTTGTCACACGAAAATCTGTCATTTTCCTGGCTACTTTTATTCAGTGGTTTATAACCGAAATAGATAGAGCCAGCAATCAATATCTTATGTTAATAGATTGATTAGATACCCTCCTATATGAACATGTCTTGTTGCATGAATAAAGAACCAATTTTCTGGTTCAAAATCTATTTCAAAATTTTTTTCAAGATTAGTAGGCTTTTGTGTTGTCATTTTCCTGACTTCTTGAAATCATTAATAACATAAACTACATGGATTTATCTGAGTCATTTTAAGAAATCTTGTTTTTTTTCTGCAGATTGTAAACGTCTTAGACCAAAATATTTAAATTAAAGTAAAGATATATGCTATAAAATGGTGAATTTGTCCTTATCCTGGCTGTCATTTTCCTGGCTTATGAATTCCAGGACATTGAAGTGTTACCAAAATTTTTTTTAACTGCTAATACTGTAAGGAGGAAAAGAAAATATTAACCTAATACCAAGTTTATGTATGATTGTTATANATTTATAAAATTTAATTGAATTTTAAAATGTCATGTTTCTGGTATGTCACAAACAATATTTCCAATAATAACTAGCTTCAAAACTTCGCATAAATTTTTCAATATCTAATTTTTTTTATCGCAACCATTGTAAGCATTTCTGGAATATACGCAGAGGGAACTATTTACAAAAACTTCGTTTAAAATAATTTTTTCTGTCAATAATTTGGTTGTCACACGAAAATCTGTCATTTTCCTGGCTACTTTTATTTAGTGATTTATAACCAAAATAGATAGCTCCAGCAATCAATATCATATGTTAATAGATTGATTAGATACCATCCTATCTGAACATGTCTTGTTGCATGAACAAAGAAACAACTTTCTGGTTCAAAATCTATTTCAAGAATTTTTTTTTCGAGGTGAATAGATTTATATGTCGTCATTTTCCTGTGTTCTTGAAATCATTAATAACATTAACTACATTGATTTATCTGAGTTATTTTATGAAAATCCTGTTGTTTTCTGCGGGATGTAAACGTCTTAGGCCGAAATGTTAAATTAAAGCAAAGTCAAATGGTATAAAATGGTAAATTTGTCATTATCCTGGCTTATGAATACCAGGACATTGAAGTGTTGCGTTACCAGAAATTTTTTTAAACAGTATGCTGTAAAGAGGGAAAGCAAATATTAACCTAATATGTACCAAGTTTATGTATACTTATTTATTTAGTTAGTTACTTATTTATTTAATGATTAATTATCATACACAATTTTGTTCTGTACATATTATCAACAAAAACATTTATGATTTTTCGTACAGAGGATAAAAAAAATTAATTTAAGCAATTTATGGTACATCTAACATAAAGGCTTGAGTTGAGTTACTTACTATTATTTTAAAATGACTGTTTTTTAAACTGCTAAGCTAATATGTCATTTTCCTAGCATTCAAGATTTGGTGAATTTCTATTCTATTTTTTTTCTTGAGCAAATGTCAATAATCTACACTGCTGTCTTTAAGATATTAATAAATGTAACTAAAGAAGTATACAAAAAAAAAATTGATTATTTTGAAGACTTTAAATTTGAAGAAATGTTTTGGTCCGAATTGTCATGTTTCCATAGAATCACCCATATTCTTAACAAAACCGCATGGAATATTTTAAAACAAAGCAAAAGTTTATATCTATTCCAAAATATTCATTTTAATTAATGCATGGAGTAATAATTTATTGAAAGTCTTAACTGTACGGACACTTGTGAGAGCAACTGTATTTGATTTTTTAAATCCTTTTCGAAACGGAAGTAAAAACAAATCACATATAAGAGGTCTCATATTAATATGTAGGGGAACACAAATACTATAGATATATGTCGAGTCATTTAGTGGGGAAAGTGGGACGAGGAAGAATCAAAACCAGTTTGATGATGAAACGTTGAAGTGTTTCTAATTATCGCCTTCAAACCTGTGACAATCAAACAAGTTTTGGCATTTTCAATTCGGCCAAGTTTTTGCATGAAGTGATTATTTAAAGTTTTGAGCTTGCGCAATATTGATTTAGTTAAGAGAAAGAAAGTTGCTTCACAGATGAAAAGAAGTGCAAAATCCCTCTCGCTATTTTCAAAGGTTTTAGTTATATTACGTTTTTGTTGTTTGTCAACAAATCTAAAATTACAAGGGGTTACTGTGCAATATTACTTCAGAAAAGCAGTTACATTTGTATTAATTTTACTTATAGTTTTATAATGGTAGATTTAGAAAAAAAAATTACTGTTAAATTTTTCAGGCATTGTATCTTTCAAGGATGAAAAGAATCTCCTTTCAGCATAACTAATAAAGTAAAACTTCATTGGGAAAATAACTAAATTGGATAAAGCATAGAAATTTTGCCTACGAAAAAAAAAAGAAAAAAAAACTGTTTCCAATGTTAATAATGAAATCAAATTTCATAAAGCAAAAAGCTTGGATAAAGCAAAATCCATGTCTATCAATAATAAAAAGAATCTGCTCAAAGTAATATTAATAAAGTCAAATTTCCTAAAGCAAGTAACAAAATTGGACGAAGCAAAGAGAAGGTATTTTATCTGTTTGTAATGAAATGAATCTGTTTCTATATATAACTTTAATAAGCTCGAATTTCTTAAAGAAAACAACAGATAGCTTCGATAAAGCAAAAATAGGTATTTTACATATCATTGATGAATTTACGAATCTGTTTTCAATGTTATTAATGAAATCAAATTCCTTAAAGCAAAAAGCTTGGATAAGGCAAAGTGTATGTATTTTATCTATCAATAATGAAAAGAATCTGCTTAAAATAATATTAATAAAATCAAATTTATTAAAGCAAGTACAAAAATTGGATGAAGCAAATAATTCTTCTAAAATAAAATTCTTTCTATGGTGAAATGAATCTGTTTTTATATATTACTTTAATAAGTTCAAATTTCTTAAGGAAAAGAACAGATAGCTTTGATAAAGCAAAAATATGTATTTTACATGTCATTGATGAATTTAGGAATCTGCTCTCAATGTAGGAAAATGGAAATAATTGGAATTTTACATAGCATTAACCATATAAATCTGCTTTCAAAATTATTAATAAAATCAAATTCCTTAAATGAAATAAAAAAACAAATAGCTTGGAAGAAATAAAGAATAAGTAGGTATATTATTCATCAATGAAGAAAAGAATCTGCTCCCAATATTATTAATAAAATCAAATTTCTTAAAGCAGTATACAATAAATAGCTTGGATAAGACAACGATTGTTTAGGAATAAGTATGGCAAAATGATGAAAAGAATTGTTCCATAGAATGGTCGTGTGTGTGCAACTTGTTAGCGAAATTTCCCTTTCTTTATCGAAAAATGAAGTAGCAACTCTTCAGAATGAAGTACCATCTTTTCACTTGCAATCGATTGGTAGGCGTTCGAGCATTTGCAACACAGTTTCGAAATTCTTTTTATTTTCCTTTCACAAAATGAGATTTTAAAAAGAAGTTCTTTTCTACAACATTGCATTTATTGGACCAGTTGCGATTTTCTTTTGACAGTAATTCAGAAATGGTATTTTCGAAGTGTAAGTAAAGAGATGCAGCGTTGTTTCTGTCGCAGGACAGATTAAATATTTTTGAGTGATAAAAAGAGATTCTGTTATTCAAAAATGTGTGACATAAGGTTCATTGGAGGTAATTAAAGACAATTCAAATGTTCATTTATATTTTAAATCTATTGAATATAGGGTAAAATTAAAAGAAAAATACTCGTAATGATTAAAATTACTAAGATTTCTTTGACTACTTCTTATAGTAATATCATGTTAAAATATTTTGGGGATTGAGACTGATTGTTAAAAAGATTAATTTAACTAACCAAAATTAATTTTACTTTTAAAGCCTTTTTTTTTTTGGTTGAGAAAGCGGCTCGATTTCTTAAATATTATCTACTGTCTTACCTAAGAATGGAACTTAAATTGGAACTTTCATGCTATTAAGAAACCGAATTTAAAAATAATGTGTTTATAACTCCAAATAAACTCAATGAGAAATGATCAAACGAACGAAAACATAACGCACGGTGATAGTTATGGAATAAGTTTGGTAAAATTGAATGAATTTTTTAAAAATACTTCATGCCTGTATTTTTTTTAAAGATTGGATCTCTTCTATGATTTTTAGACTCTGTATTTAAGAGTACGTTTTGAGCCTGTTTTCTAAATTCAATTTATAGTTTATCTATAAATGATCTGTTTCTTCCTGCCTTGCAACTTAGCACGCAAAATCCGATTATTCAAAGAAAGGTTACTCATGGTAATTCGTTGTCCCATACTTTTAGTAATAATATTTTATGTGTAATATAAACTGCTGATTATTATTTTTATGTGTAATTTTAATGCAAACTGGGTAATAAATTTATATTTATCAGTAATAATTCTTTGTTTGTTTCATTCCTAATTTCCGGTATAAGTAAGAAGTTTTGCTATAACTTGCATAAATTTAAAAGATAAACGAATAATTTAGAACGTAATAAAATTATATCATGTTCATTAATTGTTCCAAGATAAGCTAAAAAATATAAGAATGATAATAAGCGAAAAAGATTTTACTTGAAGAAAAAAATTTTAAATTAACCTTTTTTTCAAATAACTTTAAAAAAAAAGATATTTCATTATCTTAGTCACGTTTTTCTTAATTTCTCTCCAAATCTCGAGAGAAGGAAAAGATAAAGAAAAAGGAAGCAATCTCTGGAATCAAGATACTATTTTCGTTAAATCCTCTTTTCCTATTTTTAATCTTGGCGAACTTTTTTTGTCCCTTGGTTGAATTTCAAATATTTCTTTTAATCACTTTATTTATTACTGTTATTTTTTTTAAAATTTACCGCAGGGCGTCAGATGCGTAATAAATTAATTTTTTCAATCTCTGACGGTACAAAAAAATTATTTCAACAACTTTTTATATAACTAAGAAATAAATGATTTCATTAAGTAATGGGTACTTTTTTATGAAGCAAATCTTTCATTAAAAATAGAATTACGATTTTGAGAGGTATTTCATGTGTAATAGCTTCAAATTAAAATATTTGAAAATTAAGAGGAATTCTGAATTTATTTTAATTTCTTATAGCCTTAAAATATCTACTGAGCGAAAAAAACAAAAAACAAAAAAGAAAATAGAATACAATGAATAAAATTCAAGTAAAGATTTTTACGTACTGGGATTTAATCTCATCGGTTCGAGAATATCACCTTAAATAAATAAGTGCAGATGTTATTTTAAATGTTAAAAAAACGTACTTTTTATGAATTAAGCATATATTTCCCCCAACGGATAATATTTTTGATCCTTAAAATATGGGGAGTAGACACAATTTGGGAAATATGGTCCCAATAGTTTAGACAGGAGAACAATCGAAAGTTTATATCTCTGTATGTTCTTTTTTTTCTTCCATTTTACTTGTAGTTATGCCTTTTTTAATCTTGATTTGTATTTTATCTTTTCAACTTATAACAACTAAAATATATATCGGAACTTAATTTGAGTCCAATGAGATGTATAGTTATTAGTGAAATTACTTTTCATTTATTTTAAGAATGAATAATTTGAATGTATTACTAATAGAGCATTTTTTTATCTCTAATATTTCAGATATATAATTCTCTAAGAATATTCTAATATTTTAGATATATAATTCTTTGTTATTAGTGAAATTACTTTTCATTTATTTTAAGAACGAATAATTTGAATGTATTACTAATAGAGCATTTTTTTTATCTCTGATATTTTAGATAGATAATTCTCTAAGAATATTCTAATATTTTAGATATATAATTCTTTGTTATTAGGGAAATTACTTTTCCTTCCTTTTAAGAATGAATAATTTGAATGTATTACTAGTAGAACATTTTGTTTATCTCTAATATTTCAGGTGTATAATTCTCTAAGAATATTCTAATATTTTAGCTCTATAATTCTGTATAATTCTTTCAGAAAAAAATTATTGTCATTAATTAACAAAATTATCTTCAAAGAAATAAATGGTGAAACATTTTACAGTGCGCGAAATGAAATACAGAGCACCGGGAATAACTTTTGATCAAATGATTGGATCTTCACGTTCTAGGACTCAATCTGAATGGCTCAAGAGGGTGACTTCAAATATGCTAATTAATTAGTGTATACGATATTTTAAGTTATTAAAACAGACACAAAGAGGTACTTTCTCTGAATAAACATACACTTTTTGCCCTCGACGGATTTGGATTTCCTAGCCCCAGAATATAGAGGAGGGTAGCCGCAATCTGAAAAAATATGGTCCCGATAGTTTGGTCATGAGAGCGCTCCAAACTTTGGATTCCATAATGCTAATTTTACTTTCTGCGTATTTCGCCATATCTCGTGAACTTTTTAAGAGAATAGAAAATTTTTTGTACACAATTATAAAATTCGTTTATCCACGGATAATTCCATGTACAAAATAAATTTCAACAAATATTTATCATTTTACTGAAAAATAGGCAAAAATGGTTTTGAATTGTAAGGTATGCAATTTTTCATATTTTTTAAAAAAATTTAATTTTGCCTAGAAAAATAGAAATAGTGAGTGAAATTGATCGATCAGTTCCTGAGGGATTGAATTTTAAAAATATGACATTTTTGCCCTAGATTGTGGTTACCCCCCTATATTTTGGGGGTTAGAAATCCAAATCCATCGAAGAAAATAGTATGATTATTCAGAGAAAGTACGTTTTTGTGTCTGATTTTGTAACTTAAAATATAGTCTGCACTATTGGAGGTCACCCTTTCAAACTATTAAGATTGAGTTCTAGCGCGTAAAGATCCAAATTGGAAGACTCAAAAGTTTTTCAGGGTGGTCCTTTTATTTTTTTGCGCACTGCACAATGAAAAAAAAAAGAAACAGAACACAATGAATAAAATTTGATAAAATGATTATCAGATTTTCACGGAATAGGACTCAATTTCTCACGGAATGGAACTCAATTTGCATGACTTTTGACTCGAACAGAAATTGTCACAAAATTGTTCGAATTGTTAATAGTATTTCTTTTGCAAAATTTTGATAATTAAAAGAAATGCTTATCAAGTCGTATGCATTATACATTCTAAACATTTGTAACAAAAATTAAACAAAATACTGTTTGCATTCACAGTATCTATATTAACTACCTATCAGGTCTTAATGAAAACTTTACCCTTGTAGTACTGTTACTGTTTTTCCTGCCATCCGTACTTATTCAGTAAATAGCATTATTGTTTTCTAGTGAACAACTATGTCTTTTATTTATATTAATGTTTTTTAAAAATCAAATTTGAAAATTAGTGTAGTTATATATCTTGAAACTGTATTAAAATCGAAAATAAATTTATTAAATAGAAGTAAAGAAAATCAAAAGCCAACTTGTTGTAGGGCAAATTTTCAGCAATTTTCCAAAATCGCGTTAACGCTGTCCAATATACACTATCGCCTTTCTCACAAGAAGTAACGCCATTTTAGACCAATAGCGTGATTCGGTCACTTTGAAATTTATTCGCTAGTGAGGGAACAACTGTATTCTGTTTGATAGGTTTAAATTAGTTGTTAAGCGAGGCAAAGGCTTCACCTTTCTTTTTTTTTTTTTTTTAAATATTTTTTACAGGACGACCACCGACAAATTAATAGCATTTAAGACTTCCTCATTGAAGGCAAAATATGTTCGAGAACTCGGTTATGAAAGTAAAGAACTGACATGGTTGAATAACGCCGACTACTGATGGAAAGCTTAGACTAGAGCAGGGATGGCGAACCAATGGCACGCGTGCCACTTATGGCACGCCACATAATATTTTGGGCACGCCACCGATCACGAATATCAGTGCGAAGCAATTTACCAATTAAATTAAAATTCACAAAAACAAACATAAAAAAATAAACAATTATTAGCAAAAAAATTACAATTAATGCCAAAAAACAATTAATTACCATAAAAAACAAGCTAACAATAAATAACTAGCAAAAAAAAAAAAAATAACAGACCTGCTTAAAATAACATCTTACAACCTAATATAAGTTATTTGTCATCTAATCTGCAACAACAGAAGTCACACTGATGTTACTTTAAGTTGAATTACGCGTATAACTGAGACATTGCGAAATGTATTCTTTTCCATAGTAAATAAAGAGTTTTGAGTTGATAGTATTTAGTGTTATTATTTTCCCAATAATCACGAAGTCAAAATTTTTTGATGGCACGTCTATGACCAAAATAAAATTTTTTTTAGAAAAAATGGCACGTTGGTGCATAAAGGTTCGCCACCCCTGGACTAGAGCATACATTTTCGACAAAGAATAAGAAAAAGCAAAAAAAAAAATTTTTTTTTGTGGAAGGAAAAAAAATTGCAGCGAAAGCAATGTTGTGAGATTTTTTATTGTTTTGATAAAGACGATATTAGAAAAAAAAACAAATAAAAAAGAATAAAGTTTTTTTTCCCACAGAAAATATTTTAAAATCATTAGTGTATAAAATTATTAATTGATTAGTGCATAAATGTATAAGCATAGCTAGCTATAAGTAAAATTTGAAGAAATGCTTCAACAAATAAATAAGTTATTTACTTCTCATATTTTTTCATGCAATATCTTTTGTAACAGAAATTTCTTTACTTTATGAAACTTTAAGCCTAGGCTTTAACAACGCAGACAATAAAACGCTCTCAGAAAAGAAGGGTTTTTCATCTAAATCTGGTATTGCTATATCCAACTTATCTTTCATTTCCTTTCAGCTTATAAAGACGCGATAAAAGTCACACAAATCTGATTTTCTACGAAAGAGCCCCATTAAATTCTTATTTTTAGTTTCAAATATTTTTGCTTCACTTTCAAACGTTAGCGTTTTTTCATGGCGCTCTTAAGAAATATATAAATCTTATGGGAGATTAAAAAAGTAAGCAAACACTAAGCTTCAATTGTTGGTAGAACACCTTGCGATGATGATAAAATAAAAATTATTATTGTTTTTTTTTATGAATGAATTGATAAAATGATTGTGAAGTATTAAAAATAAAGGTGATAACATCTAGTGGAAATTGCTCGTGTTTTGAAATACATTGGAAAAACAGCATAACATGAATGGATACAAATATGATTTAAAATGAGCAGTGAAAATTAAAAAAAGAAATTAAAGAACTTTTCACATTATTGTCCAGTATTAAAGCTTAATTTTCTTATTACTATCCCAAGTGATTGGAAAATATGATGACCAAGTTTTTTTTCAATTAATCTCATCTATTATTCAGTTTGAAGCAAATAAGCTTCAATATAAAATATTAAATTAAAATAGCCTAGAGTCTCATTTTTGATTGATTGCTTAGAGAATTTGAATAGTTGATCTCCTTTCAGAATTATATTATCGTTATTTTTATGAGTAAGGAATTCGTTGTAGTAGCTAATAATTCAAAATTTAAATTCTTTATTAAATTTCACCTTTTCAATTTATAAGCATCTCTTGCGGTAAATAAATGTCAAAAAACAGATATTTAACAAGCATAACTCAAAATAATTTATTGGAATTCTTCTGAGAAACTTATGTTTCGAATTTATAGTTTTTGAAATTCATCAGTTTTCTCTACTGCAAAATTAATACTTAGAACTTATTACCAAATTAATTAAACACCGTTGGCGTTGATAATTGTGAGGAGATTTTCTATGCTTCTTAAAAATTATTTGTACCATTTCTTCATTAATTTTGCAGTGCATAGCTTATTTTTTATTTTATTTAAGTAGTACTTATTACCAAAACTAAGTATCATTGGCATTAATATTAGTATGGCAAATATTTAGGCTTTATCAAAACAAATTAGTACTATTTATTCATTAATTCTAATGAATAATAGTACAGAATTTAGTAATTTTTATTTAATAATCCATATTGATTTTAAAAAATTTAGTTCTTAGAGTTAACATTTTAGAAAAAAAACTATGAATAAAATAAACACGTGGTTTCATATGACTTTAGGAATACTAATTAAGTGACGTAGTTTGCTTATGTCACTACTTTTGCGTTTAACCATTGAGTTTATTTGACATAACCAAGAAATAATTAGATAGTAAGCAGCAGACAACAAAACTCTATTATTAATGGAAGCTATAAAGTAGCTATTTTCATTGAAGTATTAAAAAAAAACAGACATAATCATCTGCATTTTAATTTTTATCAATAGCGAGTTCTCAGTCAATGAGAAAATTTCCTTTTTCAAATGTCTATCAAGAATGATCTACCAGAAAATTACCATGCTTGACAAGAAAGACTGTGTGCCTGACTTCCTCAGACAATTGTCCCTGGAAATCATCAATAAAATCCCTCCAAACGACATCAAAATATTCTCTGATGGCAGTAAAATGGATAGACAGACTGGCAGTGGGGTATTTATTGAAACACCTCGAGAGAACTACACTCTTCATCAACGAAACCCCGATTTTTGCTCCGTCTTTCGAAGCGAACTAATTGCAATCGACAGGGGACTAGAGAAAATCTTGAGTGAAGGGCACCTTGGAAATACTTGGATACTATCTGACAGCCGTAGTTCAATTCAACACCTCAAAAATTGGGCCCTCATTGGAGATAAAACCAGTTTTTCGATCTTACAAAAAGTAAAGCTCATTTCCCAACAGCATGAGGTCCACTTTCAATGGATCCCGTCCCACGTCGATATCCACGGCAACGAGTTGGCTGACACTCTTGCAAAGAAGGGACTAGACCATCCAGTCCCCTCCACCTCAGAGCTTACATACCTTGAACTTTTTGCAAGGCAAAAAGCCCAGAATAAACAAAAGTGGCTGCTTCCACCTATTCACTACTGGTATAAAGCAAAAAGACCAGGACTCTCTCTATCTCTCCCTGGTGACAGGCAAACCAACACCTGCCTATCCCGACTGGCCAGTGGACACCTGAAAAGTCTCACATTTTCTGCAACTCAAAAGATCTTTCCTCTTTGCCCTAAATGCCAACAAAACCAGGCATCACCTGAGCACATCTTGATCTGTTTAGGGCTGGACTGGAACGATATTCATTCCTCTCCCATTCTGGTTTCGGATTTTCTCAATGTTAACGGATTCATTGATCTGGTCTGACCCCGTCAGACCAGATGGGAATTAGCAACAACAACAACAACCAGAAAATTATGAATGAATTTTCGGATCGGGAGTGAAAATTACCCCTTTCATCCACTGTCTTAGCTTTGGGTTTATGACTACTAATATTCAACTCCATAGCCATGTTATTTTGAACCCAATTCAGAAGACAAAGGAACTCCTGGATCAAGTATTAGCAGAAATTTGCTTTCGTGGAGAATTTTTTGCTGTAACTAACCAGCATTTGTGGAGAAGAAACCCACAGTTAGCCTGACGGCAAGGGTACTCTAACCCATAATCTGTCTACCACTGAGGATATTTAAAGTCAGCACTGTGGTCGGTGCAAGCCGGATGCGGAATTCGTATGGCTGCAGCCATCACTGGGATTCGAACCCGTTCACCCTATATTATTATTGATGTTAATGATAATTAATTTGGTGATAAGAAATGATTGAAGATGTACTAAAATGGAAAATCAATGGAGAAATAGTACTAATTCGCCTAACAAAGCGTAAAAAGTCGTCTTACTACTATTGACACCAATGATGCTTAATTTTGGTAATAGGCACTACTGGCATCGGGGTAATTGGGGCAGTTTTATTAGGTATCAAATATACTCTTATATAGGTACAAAATATTTTATGAGTACATTTGAAACGACAGCCGCACCAATGGAGACTACTGCCACACGTCTATTTCTAAATTAAAATAGTGTAGTAAACGATCAAAAAGGTAGCATCTGCAACAAATAATTACAAAATAATGGATCAGGTCCAACGAAGCAGTTGGCAAAATGATAGCAACTTTCCGTAGAAGTGTAAATACACAAAAATGTCAACGTGACCATCGAAATTTCCCAGTTAACAAAATACTGATTACTGTACAGTATTTTAAAGCTTTAAATGTCTGTTTCTATAGCGTACTAATTTAAGTTCCAATTTTGAAATGTTTTATTAAAATAAAATGATATATATTAGTAATTCTTTTCAGAAATTTTGTTTTATAATTTAATATAAAGAGATCAAGCATTTTTTTTTTCAAAAACATTTGCTTATTTTTTACTTTTCTTTAGTTTTTGAAATTTTTGTAAATAAACTATTCATCGAACATGATCCAACGCAGGTGACACATGGGGGACTTTTTAAGTGTCTAGCTTCAAAGGAGCAAGTTCGATTTCAGTACCTAAAAAAGATTTGAGAATAATTTTAAGTTAAAAATTTAAAAAATTTTTTATTCAATTAGCTTGCTGATTCTTTTTTCTCTTTCCGAAATTTCCTGCAACAGACTAAAAGAACTTTCCTCATTTTCTTCCTTTATTTCTTCCTTCTCTTTTCCTACGATTTTTTCTTCCTTTTCATCTTTACTTTTTTCTACTTTTTTTCCATTAACGTCTTCTTTTTTATCTATTTCTTCTTTCTTTTTATCAATTATTTCTTCTTCTTCTCTAGATAACTCTGATGATTCAAAAGCAAATCGATGTAAGGATTCTCTATCCTTGGTTAATAAAATAGGTCCCATAAAATGAATGAGTATAGCAGCCAATGGTGCAGTCAATAGCAGAGACAAAACGCAGACATTCAATACTATAAGGCCAAATTGAACGAACTCCTCTGAATAATCATGTCCTCTCGCGTAATCCAAAGCTAGAGATCCTATAGCAGCTTGTACGGAAGCTTTTGGCAGGTAGGAACAGCAGATAAACAATTTTTCTTTGTAGTTTAAATTGCAGCCAAATGTAGCAAAGTATGTCATAATTGTGCGGAAAAAGAGAGACAAAATCAGAGATAATATAGTCCACCCTGCATTAGAATGTAATATCTCAACGGTAATTTCTGCTCCGATTAGAGAAAACAGAAGTGGTTCAACAATTTCCCATAAGAGAAGAGTGCTATTATATACACCTTCAAATTGCTGGGGGTCTTTTCTCCATTCAATGCAAGCAATGAATCCAAGAGTGATACACGCGAGAGGTCCAGAGCCAGCAAATTTAACTCTTTGGCTCAAAAACATTACACCAATAGATCCCAATACTACCATTAGAACATTGTAATAAACTTTAATTTTTCTTTTATTGTATGTCTTTGGAAAATACCAAAATAAAATTCCAAAAATTACTGCTAATGCAAGTCCTATTATTGGCTCTAAAATGGCTTTGATTATAGAACAGAATAAGTCTTTGGTTGAGACAGCTACACTGAAACAAACAGTGAAGCCTGTGATTGCCACAACGTCATCTAGCGAAGTAGCTCCAATTACCAAAGCAGGAATTCCCTTTTTAACTCCGTATCCTTGTCTTTCATATTCTAGTAAAGGCGGCAATACTATTTCAGGAGAAATATTAGAGATAATAAATCCTAACATGAAAGAGAAGATAAAAGGAAGTCCTAACAGAAAATGACCAAGAATACCCAGGCTTAATACTTCAGTGAATTGTGGACAAATAGCCAGTCTCAGTACAGCTAGTTTTAACTTTTTCAATGCTTTACCATCAAGACTTATACCAGCTCTTAATAAAATAATGGAGAGAGCTATTTCTCGTAAATCAGTAGTAACTTTCTTTGGAATGTGATGATAAAAAGGAATTTCTCTGATGTTTCTGAAAAGAAATCCTACAATCAGCATGCCCACTAGTGGTGGCATTTTGAGCAGACCGATACATTTTCCTCCCAAAAAAGCAGCAATTACAATAACAAAAAGAGCAAATATTGCACTGCCTGGCAAAGCATCATCCCCAAGCATGCCATAAGATATGGCATACAGAAATAGGACGCAAAACATTTGTGTGATATAACGATTAATTTGCCGTCGATTAGGCAGGATGTAAGCTGTAATTACCTGCCACCATTTCTTTTTCATTTGTACTTCAACTGTAGTATGAACTCTTGGCGGTAAAATGTGAGCACTGCTTTGAATCAGCGAAACTTCCATTTCCCCCTTGTTTGTGTCACAAAGGTAATAGGTTTTAGTTTAGCAGCACTTGTGAAAACTCTTTTTAATATGACGGCATTATAGTTCATGCAATAATATTTATAAAAATTCTTTTGAGGCTTGAATGAATAATAGACGCATCATTTTGTGCATTTTGAATCTTTAAAACAATCGCCTTGATTACAAATAGTGAACTTTTTACCAAGTAATATTGTATCGTGGCGCAAGCTTTTGACTCAGTTTGTTCATTAAAACTTGTTTTCTGTCTATTTGTTTGTGTATGTATTTCATTGGGAAAAGAATAATAAATAGGACGAAAGAAATTAAATTACGATACAAATAATTGAAATCTTACTAGTTTTTATATCTAATTAAGGGTTAACTTGATTGTATCATGTAACTATTTGCATGCAGACTCACTTATTACTTAAATTTAATCTGTATAGAATATCTAGACTCTTGTTATCCAGAAGAAATATTTACCTAATAACAACAAACTAATAATTTATGTTCCATGACATATTAATTTTCCACCTTAAAAAGCGTGTTTTAGTAACCTTTAGCAACAATTAAGTTACACGTGAGTTACTGATCTAGCTCTTATTTGGTTCAATTTAACAGCAATTTAAGTCAATTAATACAACAATTTAAGTCATTTAATAGTTGATTAGAATAAGGCGGAACCAATTTTTCTCATTGTAAATATTTACCTCAAATTTTCTTATTTGAAGCCAGTAAGGAGGTTTAACCTGTTCTGTTACGCAACAAGTCCTGCTTAGAAAGGAACAAGTAAGCTTCAAAACTGGTATTTGTTTAGATTTCGAACAAAGTTGAGGAAAGTATTTACGCTTTGGCTGTAGGCTAGGTCAACAGTTAACTTTGTGACGCGACAAAATGAAGAGATGACTGATCGTATATTGTTTTTACTTATTTTATTTAACTTGTCTTCTGAATTGGGTATAATATGAAAAAAACACAACTACTTCCACTTCGAAAATTTTACTAGGAATAACATTTACCTTTGAGTTTAATTAATAAGCTGAGTTTTAAATATGTTTACTAAATTCATAAACTTAGATAAAACAACAAAATAAATTATTCCAAAAAGAACTAAACTAATACAATTTCAACCTGCCGAGTAGCGACTTATAACAACACACTTCATTTAATGTTTACTTGTTGCTAGAAATCAGGTTCGCAGAAAATGCTGTTTACTAGTTAAATTTAGTAGGAATAACACGAGCTGTGACGTAGGCTATAGTATACCCAATTCGCCATCGCAACGCTCGAGTACGCCGTCTAGCGGGAGCCTGTAAATATCGGACATTAATTTATCACGTTTTCATTTAGTTCCATCAAAGTCATTGACTGAATCAGACGCCATTTTTTAGCAGCAAATAAGAAACAAAATTTCCCTAAGGAAAAGGCCGAAGAACTTGAAAAAAATCTCCAGAATATTAGTAAATCTTTCAGGAACAGAACACGCCAAACATTTGAAGAAAAATTC
>NC_092213.1:25525736-25539881 GCF_043381705.1 Parasteatoda tepidariorum
AACCCATACAGCAAATTTCGTCCTAAAGACATCCCAAAACATTCCGAACACTCCTGGAACAGTCATATCCGTAAAGTGTCAGAAGAAAGAATTTCGTAGGATGTCACAAATAGACAGCAATATGACAGGCCTTTCAAAGGAGTGTTTTAGGAGTCTTGTAGGATCATCGTTCAGCGCATGCGTGTTAACTTCAACTTTGCCGTTAATGTTATTTCTTTTATCCAGTGACAAGAGCAATTCTGCTAGTGAAATCTAAACAATAAGGTATTTATAAGCTCAAATATCTTATTAGTTTCTTTTTTGTTTATCTTTCTTTTTTTTATTATCTATTTATATATTTGATTTATAAGTGTACTTGAACCCCCGTCATTATCTTTAATATCTCAATTGCAATGTTTACATGCATGTTTGCAATGCTTACATACATTACTAAATGTTTAAATGCGTATTTTATTTAATTTTTTCATAATTATTGAGGAAGTTTTACTTTTATTATTTCGTGAGGCGAATTTTTATCTGTTCTGATAACTCTAACTAAATGATGGAACTAAATGAAAACGTGATAAATTAATGTCTGATATCTACAGGCTCCCGATAGAGGGCGCACTCGAGCGTTGCGATCGCGAATTGTTTGAAATATTGTAAGTAAAATGGTTAAATATTTTTTGTTTATTAATATCAATGCTATTTCTTAGTTTAAGAATAAACACAACCAAAATCTTAATTAGTTAAGGTTCAAGCTTTTATTAGTCTGGACTGATCCTTATTTTGAGCTATTCCTTTTAAGGTTAACATAAGCATATAAAAATCAACTTTATAGTATGCTTATGTTAACCTTAAAAATCAACTTTATAAGTAATTAATTATATATTACTATTATGGTGTTCAAAATAGGCTTAATAATATATGTCTGTGTCTATCATGTATGCCTGCTAGCAGAGCGTTGTATGTAAACAGAATTGGCATTGACAAAAAAGCCTAGGCGCTGGACTCGTGTTTGTGATAACGGGAGTTCGAAGCCTGTCAGCCGAAGAATCCCCGTGTATTAAATGGTGACTGGTGTACGTTAAATCTAATTGCATCACTAAGTCCCCCAAGTTTCCATAACAAATCAATACCATTGGGGTACTAATCCAGAAGTTTCCTTGTCTTCTGAATTGGGTTGAAAATTACAAGACTCAGGAGTTGAACATTAGTCGTCATAAATTTAAAATTAGGTCGGCTGTTCAACGACGGTAATAAAATAAAATATAAGTTACTATTAGAACCCACGGTGGCTCAGGGAATAGAGAGCTCACCGCCCAACTAGGTAAACTGGATTCGAATTTCAGCTATGGCTGGTGGATTCTAATTCCACACCACAGAGTCCCCTTGCCGTGAGGCTCTCAATGGGTGGTTTTCCACTATATGTAACGCAAATGTGCGTGAGTTTCATCAAAAAACCCTCCACGAAGGCAAATCTCTCCCAATACTTAATTCAGGAGTTCCCTTGTCTTGTGAATTGGGCTCAAAACTACAAGGCTACTTTAGTAAGTGTAAACCCTAAATGGGTCGGCTGTTCCATGGCGGTTAAAAAATAAAATATAAGTTATTAGTGTATTTTTTACTTTTAAACAAATAAATAAACTTGCTTGATAAGCGAATTAATCAATACGAATTAATTGAAACGAATTAATCAAAAAACACAGTGGAACGACGATCGATGACATGATGACATATTTTACAAAGTACTTCTCAGAATAAACCCTTCTAGCGATACTTGAGGGAAACGGTTAGTTTTTTTGGGATTTATAAGAGTTGACACTCAAAAATTGGTGACCTAGAAGTGACGTCATCATAGGTAAATCGTTGCGTATGCCGATTCAGAAGACAATCAGGCTCAACACTCGTGTGACTTCGCTTACAGGTGTCCAGTTAAAATCCAATTTAAATTGCATGGTTATACACAATCACTTTATTTCTTTTCGAGTTGCAAGTATACAATTTAGAGTTTAATGTCTTTTTCATATTTTTTTGTTCTTTTATTCCATATTAATTTTGTTCTATTATAAATTCCATTATAAGCAGAAAAAAATAAAAAAATCACACGGATAATTTATAGAAAAGCATTTACGAAGTAATTACAAGGAATAACAATAACAGTTACCGATATTTATTCTTCTATTAGCTCAAAAGAATTAATTGTGTAACCCAGACGTATTTATTGTATGTAACTTTCAAATAAGTTTCAGAAACGGAAAAACAGAAAAATTTAAATATTTAAGTTAAATAATAATTTATACTTAAATTCAACTTAATTACAATCAAGAAACTGTATAAGAGACGATATAAGAAACTGTTTTAAAAGTTAATAAAATCAATATCTTGTAATAAATAACAAATAGCAGCAATAGAAGAAGTGAAGAATAGGTTTATAATCTATCAATGATGAAAAGAATTTGTTCCCATCCTATATTATTAATAAAATCAATTTTCTTCAACAAATTGCTTGAAAGAAGCAAGGAATAAATATTTTTCCTACAAATGATGATAGGAATATGTTCTCAATTTTACTAATAAAATAAATTTTTTTTATAGAAAATTACAATTAGCTTGGATGTCAAAAATATTTTGAAGGGAGAAAAAAAATAGGTATTTTATTTCTCAATGACGATAAGAAACTGTTTTAGAAGTTAATAAAATCAATATCTTGTAATAAATAACAAATAGCAGCAATAGAAGAAGTGAAGAATAGGTTTATTATCTATCAATGATGAAAAGAATCTGTTCCCACCCTATATTTTTAATAAATCAATTTTCTTCAACAAACTGTTTGAAAGAAGCAAAGAATAAATATTTTTCCTACAAATGATGATAAGAATATGTTCTCAATTTTACTAATAAAATAAAAAGTTTTATAACAAATTACAATTAGCTTGGATGATACAAATAGTTTGAAGGAAGAAAATATAAGGTATTTTATTTGTCAATGACGATAAGAAACTGCTTTAAAAGTTAATAGAATCAATATCTTGTAATAAATAACAAATAGTAGCAATAGAAAAAGTAAAGAATAAGAAGTAAAGAATAGGCTTATTATAAATCAATGATAAAAAGATTTTCTCCCTACAATATTATTAATAAAATCAATTTTCTTCAACAAATAGTTTGAACGTAGCAAAGAATAAATATTCTTAATAAAATGAAATAAAATTTCTTTTAGAAAATTAGCTTGGATGTCGTAAATAATTTGAATGAAGGAAAATATCGATACTTTATTTGTTAATGACGATAAGAAACTACTTTAAAAGTTAATAAAATTCAATATCCTGAAATAAATAACAAATAGTAGTAATAGAAAAAATAAAGAATAAGTAAGGAATAAGAAGTAATGCATGGATTTATTATATATCAATGATAAAAGAATTTGTTCCCATTCAATGCTATTAATAAAATCAAACTTATGAAACAACTAATAAATAACTTGAATGAGTCAAAGAATAGGTGTTTTATCAATAATTGATAATAAAAATAATTGACGATTGATGATCAATATTATTAATAAAATTATCCTTCTTAAAGCAAATAACAATTAGTTTGGATGTATAGATTTTTTACCTATTGATGTAATTCTCATATTATTAATAAAATCAATTTCTTACAGCAAATAACAAATAATTTGAATGAAATAAAAATAGGTATTTTATCTCTCAGTGATGATAAAGAAACTGTTTTGAAAATTATTAATAGAATCAATATCCTGAAATAAACGACTAATTACTTGAAAGAAGTAAAAATAGGTATTTTATCTATCAATGATGAAAAGAATCTGTTCCCAATATTATTAATAAAATCAAATTTCTTAAGGCAGTAGACAACAAATAGTTTGGATAAGACAACGATTGTTTAAGAATAAGTATAGCAAAATGATGAAAAGAATTGTTCCATAGAATGGTTGTGTGTGTGCAACTTGTTAGCGAAATTTCCCTTTCTTTATCGAAAAATGAAGTAGCAACTCTTCAGAATCAAGTACCATCTTTTCACTTGCAATCGATTGGTAGGCGTTGGAGCATTTGCAACACAGTTTCGAAATTCTTTTTATTTTCCTTTCACAAAATGAGATTTTAAAAAGAAGCTCTTTTCTTCAACATTGCATTTATTGGACCAGTTGCGATTTTCTTTTGACAGTAATTCAGAAATGGTATTTTCGAAGTGTAAGTAAAGAGATGCAGTGTTGTTTCCGTCGAAGGACAGACCAAATAATTTTAAGTGGGGGAAAAAAAAAGAGTTTGTGTTACACAAAAATGTGTGACATAGGGTTCATTGGAGGTAATTAACACGTTGAATGCCATGCTAATTTTACATGGCTTTACCCGTTTGGCCGAAATGATTTTTGTGTGTTCTATATTGCATTAATTTCTTCAAATCATTTTAGTAACGATAATAATATAAAAAAATTAAAAGCATTAAAAATTTACTCGAATTATGTGTTTCTAATAATCTAGGGCTCGCCGGTCACCAGTGACCCCCGTGGTGCTACGAATAAACTCAGTGCCGATCACCGGTGATCTCCGTGGCTCTACGAACAAGCTCAATGCCGATCACCGGTGATCCCCATGGCATTCAACGTGTTAAAGACAGTTCAAATATTCACTGTCATTTTAAATCTTTTGAATATGGGGTAAAACTAAAAATACTCTATTTGTAATGATTAAAACTACGATATTTAGATATATCGATGCAATAAAAAATCGTAAACTCCATCGACGATGTTTTGGGTGTTCAATGTCAGGTTGTACTTTGTTTTGGTGTGCAACAACTAAAAAATTGAACTTGCGTAGATGTGTTGAAAAATGCATAGGGTGTTCAACGGAATAAAAAATACTATTCTTCAGTTCGTTTGAGAATTAATAGCTGTCAAACTTATAGCAAAAATACCAAGGGAGCCGCTCTTAACCGTGGAACTGTAATTGCAGAATTGAAATTAAATGTGCTGATAGGGTCATTTTTATTTCTGAACTTAACACGAGATTTTTTTTTTTGAAATTCTAATATGTTCACACTTTCACATAAGAAGATAAATTTCTTCTTTTTTTTTCCTTCTGCGCATTAAATTAGAGGGCGTTGTTTTTTCGCTAATTTCAATCTATTTGAGACTTTGTAGTCTGTCTTGCACTTTGGTTTTGGGATTTATTATTTTCAAGTAAGTTTTTGAACATTGTATTCTTTATAATTAGTTTAGGTATTAAACTTTTCTACTTGGTTTTTGTAATTTGTATTTTATTCTCTTTACTTGGACTTTGGCAAAACCTTTGGGGTACAGAGAGAGTAATTTTGGACATTTGTCGTGCTCTTTCGAGAGAAAAGGTTTTGCATTTATGACTTCCGGGTAACCCCTGACGATGTCAGCTTCGGTTGTCCTAATTTTTCATACATTTTGCTTTCCTATATTAACACTTTTATTAAGTTAATTTTTTTCCCTAAAACTATGAGATTTGGAAATTCGAAATTACGACGTGTTTAAAATTTTTTTCATAAATCCTACTAGTGTTTTAAAATAAGAATAAATCCAATTTGTTGCTACACTGAGCTCCATTCTGTTAGGACCACACCTCTCATTTACAAAACAAAGAATCATACTTCCAAACATAAAATTAGATACCACTAGAAAAAACTTTCCCCGAATAAAGCGTAGAAAGTTTGCAGCCCTGCATGCCTATTTTACATAATAAATCAGAGGTTTTTGCTATTACTTTCATAAAACCAAAAGATATACAAATAACTTAAAACGTAATCAAATAAAATTATGTGATATTTATTAATTTATTAATTAAGATAGGATAAAAATTATAAGAATAATTATAAGTGACAACGACTTTACTTAAATATAAGTTTTTTAAATTATAACTTTTTTCTGCAACTTTAAAAATGGATATTTCATTATCTTAATCATATTATTCAATTTTTTACCTAACCTCGAAAAAAAAAGATGAAAAAGAAAGCAATTTCTGTAATAAAGATGCTTCGTTTGTTAAATCATTTTTGTCTTTCATCTTGGCGAATTTTTTCGTCACTTGGTCGAATTTGAAATCTGTCATTTAATCACTTTCTTCATAGTTGTTATTTTTTTAAACTTTATCGCAGCGTGTCAAACGTGTAATAATTAAATTTTTGTGTAGTTTTCTTAATCATTGACGGTATAAAATATTGTTTCGATGTCCTTTTATAAAACTAAAACATATCATTAAAGAATGCTTAAGGAATTACTTCTCTTTATTATCATTAATTTTTAAAGCTTTTAACAATTTCAGCAATCCACAGAAAAGCTTTTTCTTACATTTGAAAAATTCAATGGTGAAAAACATTTTAATAACATTTTCTACAATTTATTTATTTTCATTTCGAGTAATAATCGTTTCTCTAACCTGAAAAGAAATCTTAAAATGAAATAAGATGCTATAAACCTGAATTTTTGGTTTTTTAATTTTAATAAGAAACTGTGCAAAAGCACTAAGAGTATTTTAAAGTTTTACACAGTTTTTAGTATATTTTGCTCTATAATGTTTACAAAAATTATCTTTTTACATTTGGGCTAAATAAAAAAATAAAATTGTTGTATTAAATGTTATATTAGTAAAAATCAAAATAATATTGTTTTAATAGCTAACAGTTTTTTTTTTAAAATTTTGATAATATTCAAACTAAAGAATTATATAAATATAATATAAATTGTTTTAGAAAACTTCGTAAGTTTTCTAAAACAATTAATTGTTTAAGCATCATGTTAATTTTTTGTTTACTTTTCTATGTGTAAAATTATGTCTTTCAATGTTGAAAGATATTTTCAAGTGAAAATTCACTTGTTCAACATTCTGCACTTCTTGTTTAATTTCTTTAAATACTCCCCAAGTCATTATTCAGAAGGGAAAAAAATCAATTTATGAACAGGAAAGGAAATCAATTTTTTCAAAGATACTCCTATATTTTTTGTGATTATACATGCTAGGTTTAGAAAAAAAATTGAATCGAAGATAATAACAAAACGAGTGTAAAAGTTACAAGATTGATTACGATATTTGCAAAACGTGATAAAAAATATATTTTCATATTTATAATATTTTACAGGTCCAAAATCCTTCAGAGACATACTCTTCATTTCAAAGAATGAGTGGTGTTATTGTTTTTTATTTTAACACAAATGAAGTTCCAGATTAAATTTTTAATACATTTCTTGAGAAAATTGAAAAAAAAGTAAGATATCGATAAGAAAAGTAAGAGAATTTTATCTAAAGTGTAATGGGCATATTTGTTGCAAATACATTCGTTGTCCATAAATTAAATGCATAAATATCCATAAATTAAGCATTCAGAGTCACACGCGATTGGAGTCCAAAATAAAAATTTCCCTTACAGAATTATCACACATATCTTCGAGAATAATATGCAAATTGAAGAAAGCCTCTAGATGACGCAGATAGTTTGTCACAATGACGAGGGCTTAAGAGAGAGGCATAAATAAGGAATGATGGCAAAGAATTAAAATACTGAACAAGAGTTCTGTAAGCAGTTTAATGCCATAACCGAATATGTTTGACAAAGAGGACACACGTGAATTTATCACGTGGTAGAATTATCGACTGTCTGGAAAGTGAGAGTCCTCAGAAGTATCCGAGGAACTCAGAATTGCCCAAAGTGTCACATCTATTGGCAACGATTCCAATATGATGGAAAGGTTAGTAAATTTTATAATACAGGTAACCTCCGAGTTACAACGCTGAAGGAAGATCGATCTTCGACAGTAACTGTCGAAAGAAAAAGACGGTGTATCTGATCTGTCTCATCAGCTATCTGCAACCACAGGTACCACAGTTTCAAGGCAAGCCGCGTATAGACGTTTGGGAAATATTGGTCTGGGCTGTCAGATGTGTTCCGCTGCTCGCTGCAACTCACTGTCACCGCAATTAGCCTGTAGTAGAGAACATGCAATGTGAATATCGTTACAGTGGGCTTGTGTGATGTTTTCCGACGAGTGCAGGTTTAGCTTTCAGTCTTATTCACGTCAGAATGGGGAACGCCGGGTATCCGTTACCACCAAGACAACATTATTAAGCGACACCGCTATGGTAGTCCAAGTATGCTCATTTGGGGTAGTATTATAGTGGGTTTCTGATTAGATCAGCATGTTCAAATCGGATCCATGAAAGGCCAAATTTATCGAGATCAAACGTAACACGTATGTTTATATAAGGGTGCGAGCGCGGAATTTGTACTTATTCATGACAACGCATGTCTTCACAAAGCAAAAACCGTTAACGAACTCCTTCAATTTGAGCATATCAACCGTATAGTATGGAATGGCCAGCATCCTCAACTGACTTGAATCCGATCGAGTATGAATGGGACATGTTTGGCCGACAAGTTGCTGGCAGTCAACTATATCCTACATGTGTACTGGAGCTTGGGAGAGCATTACTTGCTAGGTGGAGGGGTAATGTTCCTCAAGATCAGCTCAATAATTTGTTAGCATGTCTAGGCGTTGCACGGACAATATTTCATCGCATCATACCAATTGTAAAAGTAAGTTTTTGTAAAAGAGATTTTTTGTAATTGCTTGAAGGAGAAAAAATTGTACTTTTAATGAATGGTATCATAAAAATGATATATGATGGCTTTATATTTATGAACATGAGTATTTTTGAGACCCATTACATTGTCACTCGTAAGATAACGTGCACTCCCCTACAAGCCGCTCCAAACCAGCCTTGTACTTTATATTTATTAAACTAGAAGCCATGCCCATGCACTGTGGCTCTATGTACTATATATCGCCAATACTCAGAACTGCTTTTCAAATCATTTCGAAATCTGAGATGGATTACAGGTTAATTAACAGAAAATTATGACATAACTGTGGATTGATATTTATTCCAAAAAAAAAAAATTGCAACTCCAAAATTTTATTATTCACTATTAAAAATTCAACTTATGTAAATCATGCTGTTTACCTGTAGTTCATCAGTAAAAGATCAGAATTCTTTTAGTAATAATCTTCTCTTAACTGAGTTACGCGAAACACACACAAAAAAAGTAACTTCGATATAAACTCGAAAACTACTGAATACATCAATAATAATTTAGTATCAAAATATTCCTAAAAGCATTTCTCTAAAATTAAGAAATTTTTTTTTTTCGAAATGTGCAAAATTTCACCTTTTTTTATTCAATAGTTTTCGAGTTATAAGATTAAGGCTGTTTATAGTAGGCTTCGTCGCAATATGAAATGCTTTTTTGCGAATATAATGCTATTTTTATAATTGCTATGAGTTTGCAACGGTTGCTCATGACTATTTGATCAAGTTTAACCTTTCTAAAGCCAGAGTTGTCAACGCTTATTTTGAAAATGGAGCAAAGCGTCAATAAGGAGAAAAGCCACAGTATTGTAAAAATGAAAACGGTTTGTGGTTTTATTTTTTGATATTTAAAAACTTGTTCTAACGCTGCATTAACTGGGCTCATAAAAATTTGAAAAAACTGAGAATATGGCAGTTATTTCGATAATTTTCATCTATGAGGAAAAATCAATAGCCAAATTTGTGATTTTTAAGAAAGTTTAATAACTTTCGAAATGCTAAAGTTATTTGTCTGTTCTAAAACTCAGATAATTCTTCACGGCAAGATTATATACATAGTTTAAAATTATCACATTGCTCCAAGTGTAAGGCACTCAAACTATGGCTTTTTTTTTTTCAATTTTCCGTGGTGACAAAGCTTTAAAAACAGTGTTAGAAAGCGTGTTTGAAAGCGACAACAATAATAATAATAATAATAATAATAAAAAACTAATTACCTGATTTTCATGAAATTTTGTACACTTCTTCTACATTGAATTGACTAAATTCTGAAAGAAACATTCGGAAAAAAAAATTAAATTTGTATTTTTTGTCAGAGGTTTGTGATGAAAAACAGAAGAATTTCGATAAAATTTAGACCAAATATAGGTATTGTAAAATAAGTTGTATTCAAAGAAAAGCAAATAACCCTTCAGTCAAGATATAGTCAATTCTACTTGCATCAACAATTAGTGTGCAAAATTTCAACAAGATCAGTGAGTTAGGTTTTGAGTTAGTTCCAAAATAGACTTTTGAAAATTTTTTACTTTCGTACCTGCAGTCAAACCTAACGGAAAGAATTTCTATAAGCTCTCTTTTAAAGATTTACTTTATTCCTCTTAAATTTCAGGAACACATTGTTAATGTATTGTGTTATTATCGATTTTTTCTTAATTTTTACTATTTTTTCTTAAAAAGAGACTTTTTTAAATTTTAAAAATCTTTATGATTATTAAACCCATTCATGCTTGCGTAGAAGAATTTGTGTACTTTTAAATACTAAAATTTAATTTGTTATACAAAAATCCCTCATACTTAGTTATGAAATATGTTTTGCCAAACCACACAATTAAACACATAGAATAAGTTTTTTTCAAATTTAAATTTAACAATTTCGCAGTTACGCTTTTTTATTTATAGTTTGCAGAAACAAGTTTAACTGGAATAATATTTTTCTCTCAGTCTCTCATTTATTTAGTTGTATCTAACGTATCAACTCATTTATTAAATGTACCTCATTTATTTAAACGTATGTATTTAAACTTAAATGCAGAATTTAACTTAATTTTACCACGCTTTTCATGAACACATTTCTAATAAAAAATAATTTTCAAGCTATCTGCTCTATAGGCTCAGTATAATAATAACAAGAATAATAATCTTTTCTCAATCACTCATTTATTTAGTTGCACACCTAATGTATCAACTCATTTATTAAATGCACCCCATTTATTTAAACGTATATATTTAAACTTAAATGCAGAATTTAATTCAATTTTACCACGCTTTTCATGAACACATTTCTAATAAAAAATAATTTTCAAACAATCTGCTCTATTAGGCTCAGTATAATAATTAACAAGAATAATAATCTTTTCTCAATCACGTATTTATTTAAATGCACCTAATTTTTTCTGAATATGTCAATTTAAATATGGAATTTAACTCCATTTTCATATTACCTTTAATGAAATCTTTTCTAAGCAAAGTGTTCCATTAGGCTTAACATACAAGGTGAGAGGCTAACTAAAATGGTCGTCTGCATTATATTTATACCTTGTTGAAAGGCTGATCTAATCTTGTATGTTACCTTGAAAAAAGGAAGCAATAGAACAGACTACTGAATTCTTGCTTTTATACGTGAATCGATCTGCAGGCTCTCAAACAACTCTAAAAAGAATCGGAAGTATCGTCTTTCTTTTTATTCTTTTGTCAACAACAAACTCCTTGGGGCAATTTTTTTCATGCTACTCTTCTGTACTGCATTTATTCGATCATTTGATTTCAATAGCTGAATATAAGTTAGGTAACATTGTTACGAAATGCAAACAATGGCGCGTTCTTTTTTCCTTTATCCTTATTAAAGTAGTGCATTAAAACCTTAAAATAACTTGTTATTGCTTATATCAATGAAATGTTGATTTCGCATGTGATTCAGAATGCCCTTTACTGTTAAAAAGCGGCATGTTTTTCTAAACTAAGCTGAATAATTGATATATTAATAAAAAATGTTAGCATTTAGCTCTAGATTATGCTAAGTGTCTTTCTGTATGTCTAAAATATTTAACGAAAGAAATTCTGTAAAAATTAAAAATACGCAATTAGTTGACAATTCTAATGAAGCTGTGAACAGTATTCTAAGTTCAATTTTCTTTCATTTTAATGAAAATATAATAGCATGTATTAGGTTAAGATATTTAAAGTGATTCAGCACTGCTTGGGGAAATAGAGCACCATAGGATTGAGAATCGCATGAAAACATGCCGGAAATGCCCTGGTACGCTTCTAAGTGCGCACGCTTCTCTATTATTGAGTGGCTGCTCATGCGAACTTTTCTATTCCTAAAATATTTTAAATTCATGTTTTCTATTAATTAATGTCGAAACTTGTATTCGAATAGGTTCAGAATAAGTTGTTCGATAGTAATTTGCAGATTTCCCAACAGATTTAGTAAACTTAGCCAGTTTGCCCCAACCAGTTGCCAGTTAGCCAGTTTGAATCAACGTATTGCCATAAAAAGCTAAACCTGAGCTTATTTAAATGCAATTTTTAATAATAATCATTAGAATACATGAAACTAACATAATGTTAAAAAATTAGATAACTTCCGTATTTACGCTCGAAGAGCCAGCTCACAATTTGGTAGCACCCCTAGCGGCGTACTATGACATTTCCTATCACGCATTGTTTTGTGGTTGTTCAATCCTATCATGTTCTCAACAAGTTTGTAATTGCTGCGTTGAATTGCTTTATATAATTTCGTGTACTCCTATTGAGTTTGTTAAGTTCTTAAACAAAGCAATTTTTTTTTGAAATCAAAAATCATAAAGAAGTTAGAATTTAAAAAAATGTTATTTTTATTTTTCTAGAAATAACTTATTTTAACCTTGTTTTTTCAATATAAAATTCAAGATAAATTTCTTAAAATCAACAAACGCGTAAGAACTCATTTTTAAGAAAATGATCTCGAACGTACGCAGTGTTAAGTTACGTTGAAAAAAAACCAGCTCTTCTTAAATTTAACAGTTTTGTATAACTGAATAATTAGGGATATTATAAATTTTTATCAACTATTAATAAAATCAATAAATTTCTAGGCAATGTATGCTTAGTAGTCATATGTTACAGAAAGAGTTTAAAACAATACGCGCTTGAAAAAAAAAAGGAAACTTCAAAAATTCAACGATATTCCTGTTGTTTAAATTAACTAATATATATTACATAATCAGAACCGAAGTCAAGCATCACTGGCTGCGGACAGTGTGTGGGTGGGTAACCACCTGGATCAGTCTGCGTAGGGACCGAGGGTGTGCGGTATGCGTTAAACTGTTCTACCGTAAAGTGCTCGACTTCGTGTGCAGGTCGTTGGGCTACCGAAGCGGGGGGCCATCCCCTCTGCAGAGGATCAAAATTGTGATGGCTTGTCTTCGGATCANGATCTTTTTCGTGAATGTTTCCCAGACCGTCGCCAATAGCCCATTGTGCAGCTCTAGTGCGACGTAAATTAACTACAACAACAACAACCACATAATCAAAATTAATTTATTAAATTAGTTTTGATTTAGTTGGCTGAATGCTACTTTCGAATGCAATTCAAAACAAGAACAACATTTACAATAGATTCTCGCCTTCAATTTTTAATATTTCGCAATTAATTTATTAGATTACTTATGAAAAACAAGAGGTATTATTATTTTAACATCAAGATGTTTTCTCAGCAATTGAAACTTATTCTCCCCATGTATTTTTTAGGACTTTCAAAGTTTTGAAAATAAAGGGGAAAAATTTCAGCCAAAAAATAAGAATTTAATGGGGCTCTTTTGTAGAAAATCAGATTTGTGTGACTTTTATCGCATCTTTATAAGCTGAGGGGAAATGAAAGATATGTTGAAATAGGTATATAGCGATACCAGCTTTAAAGGGAAAAGTTCTCCCTTTTTATTTTTATTTTACTGAAAGCGCTTTATTGTCTGCGTTGTTAAAGCTGGGCTTAAAGCCCCATGAAGTAAAGATATATCTGTTATAAAAGATATTGCAGGAAAAATATGAAAAGTAAATAAATATTTATTTGTTGAAGCATTACTTCAAATCCTAGTTATATCTATGCCGCTTAGATGTTGCACTAACATTATTTTACAATATCTTTTTTAAAATATTTTCTAAGAGGAAAAAACGTAAGCAGATTTTCCCAAATACTATATATATATATCTAATATACATAATTCTCTTACGCGGCTCCCAAATTTTGGCTGTATTTCTTTTCCGCCGGTGGCAACGTTTGCTTTGTTTTGTTTACGTTACTATTTCTTTTACACGGCGACAAAAAAAAAAGCCTCATTACAACTCCCCGAATGGCAACTCTAGAAAATCGACCAATGATTGCCGTTAAAAATGTCACATGCCAAATCTAGCTGAGGTGACTCAACATATGGCGCTTTTGAAAACGGAAACTGAAATAACCAGAAAGCATCAGCTGCGGCAATCTCATACTATTAAGCTAGGCAGAAGTGAGTAGTCTTTGTCGATAGATCTCTATTTTAGTATTTTGTCGAAAGCG